>NC_143579.1:206972439-207091745 GCF_048544385.1 Mastigoproctus giganteus
TCTTGGAGAAATCATTAGCTGTAATAATAATAAATGGCTGGAAGTCAAGAGAAGAATAAATTTTGGATAGATAGCATACCGGAAATATAGTCACATGGTGAGGAGCAATGACCCAATTTGTCTGAAACATAAAATAATGAACCAATGTATACTCCCCACCAATGACTAAAGGAAATGAAACTGGGCACTCACCAAAAGAATGGAAGAGAAGCTGAAACTACACAGCGAAGAATGGAACAAATCAGACTATTGGATAAGAAGAGAAACACATGGATTAAGCAGCAAATTTAAGTAACGGACATTCTGATCAAAACTAAAGAACTGAAATGCAACTGGGCAGGACACGCAGTTCGAAGACATAATGACAGGTGGACTAAGAAAATAACAGAATTGTACCCAAGAGGAGCTAAAAGAAAACCTGGAAGACACTACAGAGATGGACAGATGAAATTCAGGAGTTCGTGGGCAGTAAATGGATGAAAGTAATGGGCAGTAAATGGATGGAAAAAGCCTTTGAAGAAAACAGATGGAACTGGAAAGTTGCTAGAGAGGCCTTCATCCTGCAGTGAACTGAAAATGGCTGATGATGAGTAAAATGCTTTGCTAAAATCCAAATAATTAATGATGAAATTATTTCGACATCCAGCTCATAATTGTTGTTGATATGGGGGTTTGATGGTGCATAAGCTGCTTTGGCTATAATGTCCAGCTCATAAGCGATTCTGTCAAAATAGTTAACCAAGCTAGTTAAACATAATTTTACCTTAAAGAAACCATGCTGAGTATCCTACATTTTTATCTAAATGTGTCTGTATTGCACTCTTTATCAGTGACTCCATGATTTTCCTTACAGTTAAATTCAGATTGACCAGTGCACAGTCACTCACTTTGCACTCAGAACTGCTCGTATGTATGGCAATATACCCACTTCTCAAATCCAAAGGAATCTATCCCAAGCCCAATGATGACCTCAAAATCAACTTGATAGTTCAATACACCCTATATTGCACTCCCTCAAAATTACTGAGTATATTATGTCAATCTCGGGAGCCTTACTTACCTTTAGGCTTGAAAGTTTTTCTCATAAACAATGATCTGTAATTTTAATATTGAATATTTCACACTGCTTCACTCACACAACCTCTCCTCACAATGAAGGGTCTTTCACCTGTTCAATTCACATTAACTGAATTACCTAAGACTTTTCCATGCCCATTATGTAAAGATCCAACCTGATTTGTTTTCTTCTTTGTATGTAGTAGTAGGAATGGCAAATAATGTAAGAATACAAGATTATACAGCAGCAGCCAAAAAACAAAACAAAACAAAAAAAAAAAAAAACCTACACAGTTCCCACACCTTCCAAAAATTTTTCTAGTTCTTCCATGAATTTATTAAACCTATCCACTTCCCACGCTCTGGCCGAAGGCATACTTCTGCACATCTATCCTGCAACCATCCTTCCTAGACTTGAATTTATACCCCTCATTTGTTTATCTCAGAAAGTGTAAGAATGTCATTAACATTCAGCTTACTCAATTTTTTCAAGGATTTAAATGCCTCAGTCAGATCTCCCCACAGGTGCTTAATCTTGGGATGCTGCAATCTGCAGAACTGAAGCCTTTCTAGGTAAGGGCACCCTTTTGTTCCCTTCACCAGTCTGGTTGATGTGAACCCTTCTCTGAACCCATTCCAGCAGTCTACATCCTTCCTAAAGTGAAGCCTCCAGACCTGTATACGGTAATCAAGATGCAGCCTAACCATGGCTTTATACAAAGAGATAATCACCTCCTTATCCCTGCTACCAAAGTTCCTGTATATCATTACAAAACCCCATGAGCTGTCCTGGCAGCATGTCTCCACTGCTCAGAGAATTTCATGTCGTCTAACTGCACAATTACCCCCAGGTCTTTTTCATTCTCCAGTTGATAAATTACTCTGGGATTATTTTAAACTTAAACTGTCATTTTTCAGCCCATAGACCTTGTTGCAGTAGCTCATTCTGATGACTGTTGTTAACCACCCTACCAACCTTTGTATAATCTGCAAACTTAGATATTAAGCCTGATATGCCTTCATTAACATTATTATTAGCCATATCGTGCAAGGAAGCCTGAGGCTTATGTTGCACCGGGCAAAAAAAATAATTTTTTTCGAGTTACCCTGAGAGAGAGAGAGAGAGAGTAGAAAGGAATCGCCAATTAATAGAAAAATGATGGTATCCAGCTCAGAACCCTGGGTGTGCCAAGCCCCTACTCACTAATTGTGAGCCCCTGGGGATAATAACATTAGTTGAGGCATATGATGCAAAAAAGAAAGCTTATACAGCATCTGACAAAAAAAAAAAAAAAAAACCATTCCCCTTTCACGCATCCGGTCACTCCAAATGACTGTCTAGTTCAGCTTTAAATTTATTTAAGTATCAACTTCCACAAAACAAAAGAGGAAGCCTGTTTCAGCAATCAACTACTTGCTGGCTAAAGGCAAACTTCCACATATCTATCCTACAACTGTCTTTCCTCAATTTAAATCTATGCCCCCTGAAGTTCTTAATCTGAGCAAGCGGAAATATCCCGTCAGCATTGAGCCTGCTCAAACCATTTAAGCCCTTATACATCTCGATCAGATCACCTCACAGGTGCCTAGTCTCCAGATGCTTCAACTTGCAGAACTTAAGCCTTTCTTCGTAAGCACACCGCTTTGTTCCTCTGACCAATCTTGTTGACCTTCTCTGTACTCGTTCTAGCAACTCTACATCCTTCCTAAAATGAGGCCTCCAGACCTGTATACAGTGGGATTATCACCTCCTAGCAAAATTCCTATATATCATGGACAAAACTCCATGACCTGCTGTGGCAGCCCATCTGCACTACTCAGACAACTTCATATCTGACTGCACAATTACCCCCTGGTTTTTTTCATTCTCCACCTCCCTGAGTGTAGTACCACACAGTTGGTACGTTTCTCTTGGGTTACTGCTACCGATAACCAATATGGAGTACAGTATTTTGCATTTGTCAATGTTACACTTCAGTTGCCCCTTCTCAGCCCATCTGCTTAACTTTTCTAGATCCTGTTGTAATAGCATACAGTCTTTACTGTCATTAACAATGCTGCCAACCTTCGTATCATCTGCAAATTTGGACATAAAGCCTGATATACCTTCATCGATATCAATGATAAACACACAAAACAACAATGGGCCCAGCACCGAATCCTAGGGGTCTCCACTAATAACATTAGTCCACATAGATCAGTGTCCATTTATTACTGCCCTCTGCATTCTCCCACTCAACCATCCCTTTATCCATTGCAGTAACTTGCCCTTAATGCCAAACCACTCCAATTTGTACAGCAGTCTTCCATGTGCAAAGCTTTCCTGAAATCCAAGGTATATGATAACAAAATAATTTTTGCATCCAGTTCATTTGTGACCACATCGTAGTGTCACAATCAAATTGGTCAGACAAGACTCCCCTTAACAAACCCATGCTGTATCTGAACTATTACTGCTGTCTTGTCTAGTTTATCCTGTATCACCTCTTTAACCAGTGACTCCATTATTTTCCCCGGAACAGAAGTTAAACTAACAGGTCTATAATTATTTGTGTCGCCCTTTGAGCCCCTTTTTTTTCTGGGAATACATTTGCACATCTCCAGTCCATGGGGACCTCCCCTGAATCTAAGAATGCTCTGATAATTATGGCTAAGGGTTTGCTTACTTCTCTTGCTCCCTCCTTCATTATAACTGGATAGATTCCATCTGCCCCAGGTGCCTTTTTTATGTTTAACTTCAACATTTTCTCCTGCACTTTGCTCTCAGTTAATACAAAATCACTTATCTCCCTGTTAGAGTTTGAGAAACTTCTGGCATTCCCTCCTTGAATAACTCCTCATATGTGAATGTAGATGCAAAATACTCATTCAGTTTATCAGCTACTTAAGCAGAATCATCAATAGTCAATCCATCTATGTTAAGTGGACCAATCTGATTCATCCCCTTCCTTCTAGAGTTCACATAAGTAAAGAACTCTTTCCTGTTTTTCTTTGCGTCCTTTGCCAAATATTTCTCGTAATCTGCCTTTGCCTGCCTAACCTCCTTTGTGACTTGATTACAGACTATCTTATATCTGCCATAGGCTTCTGTGTCGCCTGATAAGTTATATGCATCCCATGCATTTTTCTTTTCTGCCACGAGCCTCATTATTTCATCCGACATCCATTTAGGCCTGAACCTTGAACAGTATTCCTTAGTTGGTATGAAAAGCCAAGTAACCTCCAAGATGAAGTCCCTGAAGGCTTCCCATTTAGATTTCACCTTTGGTAACATCATCTTTTTTTTTTTAGTTGTTGGCGCATCGGCTTCTGTGGCCATAATGCACCTCCCAAGGTTTTTGCAGTACTTTGATCCAAGCCCGAGGCGGGATTTGAATCCGCGACCTTTGGGTTGCCAGGCAGGCACTTTACCCACCCGGCTAGCCCAGTCGGCGGTAACATCATCATCAGTTGATCCCAAAGTATAGAAGTTAAGAAATGTCTGAGCCACTGTAGTCACCTTTACGATAACAAAAACCATTCTCTTTACCCTGACAGTAGTTACATCTTTAAATAAATTCCACATCAGTACACTGTGATCACTGTCACCTAGTGGTCACTGTCATCTGCAAATTCTTAATGCATGAATAATCACTGCTGATAATCAGATCAAGGGTATTACTCACTCTGGTTGCCCCTCGAACATGTTGCTATAGAAAACAATCCTCCAATAAATCCACAAAAGTCTTGCGAGTGACCAATCCATAAAAGTCTTGCTAGTGACCAACCCACAAGTTCCAGTCAATATCTGGAAAGTTAAAATCCCCCATTACAAGACATTCTGATTTACTGGCCCATTCTATTTCTCTGCAACTGTTCATTGTACTCATCAGAGTCATTAGGCCTAAAACATACTCCTACTCTCATTTTCCCTTTCCCAGTGTTTATGTCACACCAAACAGACTCAACATTGCACTGTCCACCCATGTCAACTGGATGCACTTCCATAGATTTTATGCGTTTCTTAATTAACAGCATAATCCCTCCTCCCTTCCTACCTTGTCTATCTTTTCTGTACACATTGTACTCCCCAAATTCCAATTCTGCAGTGCTTATATCTGTGTGATACCATGTCACTGATATCCCAATAATATCTGCCTTTGATGTCTTGATTAGCACTTCAAAATTTATTCTCAAATTTATTTACTATACTTCTAGCTTTGGTGTACATGCAAGTATACATGCACTTGTTCTTACTTTTAGTTACCCTAACACAGCCCATGTATTTACTTGTTCCATGATGACCCCCAGCAGCTCTTGAAGTCCCCAGCAACTTGCTCTCTAGGCTGTTCGCTCATTACAATAGAAGCAGTACAAGAATCATTTTCGCCTCTGCCTGTGACTACCGTTAATCTTTTAGTCTGTGAATCCTCCCAATCTAGCAGTTTTCTGACCCACCTAACATTGCCTCGATAGCATCAGCAAATATTCTTGCACCCTTTCTATTTAAGTGTATCCCATCCCTGTAGAAGCAGTCTCTCCTGTGAGCAAGCACAGACTATGCTGAAAAAATTCTACTCCGTGAGCCTTGCACAATCTCTCCAGAGCCGAAATGATTGACAAGGCTCTCATCATATGCTCCTATTGTGTCTGGGCAGAATTGCACACACTTTCAAATTTAACCCTAACTCGCAACTTTTTTCCAGCATTGACCTGTACTTATTAAGTATATCTGCAGATCTCTTACTCTTAAGGTCATTAGTGCCAATGTGTACAACAATAAACAACACTGATAAATTTTGAAAACAACAATGGACCCAGTACTGAACCCTGGGGAACTCCAGTAATTATTAGTCCACAAAGAGCAGTGCCGACTGATAACTGCTGTCTTCTTCTACTTAACCATCCCTTTATCCATAGCAGTAACTTGCCCTTAAAGTCACATTGCTCCAGTTTGTACAGCAATCTTTTATGTGCAATAGTATAAAAAGTATTCCTGAAAACCAAGTATATGATGTCAAAATTATTTTTTGCATCCAGTCCCTTGGTCACTGCATCATAAATAAACTATCAAATTGGTTAGACAAGACCACCCCATAACAAATCCAAGCTATGTTTGCAGTATAATTGAATGCCTGTCCAGATGGTTTTGCAATTTTTCTCTAACCAGTGATTTCATTATTTTCCATGGAACAGACGTTAAACTAACAGGTCTGGAATTAATCACATCACCCTTTGATTCCCCCTTTATGAATTAGGGATACATTTGCAAATCTCCAGCACAATAGGGACCTCCCTAGATGCCAAGGATGCTTCCATGATTATGGCTAAGGGTTTGCTTACCTCCTTTGCTGCCTCCCTTAATATAATTGGATACATTCCACATTCCATCCACCCCAGGTGCCTTTTTATATCCATCTTCAATAATTTCTCCTCCACTTTCCTCTCAGTTATCACAAAGTCATTTAGCTCTTTGTTAGAATTTGATACGCTTCTGGCATCCTATTCCCTAAAGAATTCCTCATGTGCGAATGTAGATACAAAAATGCAAGCATAGAAGATTTTTCCCTAACATGCTGATACAAATAAGCATAGATTTTTCATGTATTTTTATATACATGAAAAACTCCTTGCCCCAGTCTTTGCTCTCTTAGTGAGCAATTTCTCATACCTAAAAGGTTTTGCTAACTTACCACTTCTGTGGTACTCTTCAGATCAACTTATAGCTGCTATAGGCTTCAGTACTTTTCACAACTCTGTGGCTTTTCCATGCCATTTTTTTTTTTTTTTTATTAGACCAGCCAGCTCTGTATTCATCTATCTTGGCATCCTCCTTGTGCTGTATTTTCTTAATGGCAACCTCAACTTCTGTGAATACTGCTTTGAAGATGTTCCATAATTCTATATATTCATCCTCCCTCTACTATCTGCCCATCTCAGTTAAGAGAGCGTATACAGCATCCTACAATGTCATAGTTCCCTTCCTGAAATTAAACCATATGACTACCTTTAGCAACTGCAATCTCTTTCTTCATCTTCCAACTAAGGACTGGGTGACTGTTTCTACTAATGGTTCCTGTACTGTCAGCACCTTGATATCCTTTAGTTTGTGGGTAATGACCAGGTCTAGAACATTCTTGCCACTAGCACTTCCCCTAACATACTGATACAAATAATCTTCTAGTTCAGTGTGACCCAAACTGGGGTCCATGGATCCCTGGGTGTTCGTAGACCAGTTCCAGAGGATCCGCAAAATGGACCTACTGGAACTGGTCAAATTATTCGTTCTATGTTAGCATTAGCATTAATTGGGAATATGATGCAAGAAAGCAAGCTTATATAGCATCAAACAAAAAATAAATAAAACACCCTTCCCATTTCACCCATCCATTCACTCCAAATGTTTGTCTAGTTCTGCTTAACAAATTTATATATGTATTGATATATGACTGATATATGGATAGAAACTTGATGATAAATAAGGTTATTATTTCTGTGGAAAGAATGAAGGTGAGTTGTTTTAAATATAAAACTTTCAATTTTCTTTTCAAAAAACCCAGTGTTCATACATATATATACACACACAGAAACATTCGTATGTATATATATATATATATATATATATATATATATATATATATATATATATATATATATATCGATTGTAGGACACATTGTAAGGGTTAGCCCTCGATAAAGTCCTTTGCAATGTGTCTCCCCTATCCTTACTACAATTGGCTTGACATAGTTATTTAGTAATTATCCTTATATATATATATATGTTTCATTTTTGCTTATAACAATTATGTTTCCTTACCAGGTTATTACCATGGACCAGAGACAGCTATGACAGCTATCACAGCCATTAGTTACCACCTGCTCATTCACACTATGTTCATAGATATTAAGACTGATGTAATGTTTTATCTAGACATTGATGGCATTAATCAGCTCTTCTCTCCCTTGTTAGGTTCTTGTTTAGGTTTTCATTGATTGTATCACCATTATAATTAATTATCTTACGTTTATAACTGTTAACTATTTGCCATTTCCACTATATATATATATATATATATATATATAGGTCCACAAACGTTTTTTGATTTTTGAAAGAGTCAGTAGATCTCAGCAGTTTTGGAACCACTGTTCTGGTTAATTTAATTTTTTTTTTCTCCCATAGTGTTTCTTTTCTGCTTGTTCCAATCAATAAGGGTGAAATTCCAATCAATTGAAATAACCCATTAATAGGACATTTACACTTACCATCCCATCTGCATGTACAGGCTCTCACCATACGCTTCACAATCTTCGGGTCTGTGGCATATCCACTCTCACTTTACATTTGCATCCAACTACCTCACACCACACAGTTTCTATACTGGCATGCACAAGTGTTGAATTTAGGAAAGTTTTTCTTTTGTTATGCTCATAACTTGAAGATCCTTGATAAGAATCAAAGACCTTCCAGTTATGATTCCCTTCCTTCCTAAATGCCTTATACATACCAGAGTGAAACTCCTCATCCCTTTAAATTCATCATTCTGAGTATGTTGTTGTTATTTGGTTTTTAGGAGCATTAGCAACTAAGGCCATATTGCTCCGGGAATATGCGATGGTCATTCCCTGACCTTTCTGCATCCTCCATATTTGGTGGTGACAGGCTCGAACCCATTCTGAGTAAACCTTTCCATTAGCCCTAATGTGTCAGCATTAGTTGTCCTAATTAAGAGTTCAAATTCGTTCATTTTATTGACAATATTATTATTATTAGTAGTAGTAGTAGTGATATGGTGCAAGGAAGCCTGAGGCTTATACTGCACCAGCCAAAAAAAATTTGCACATTACCCTTAGAGAGAGAGGAATCACCAAGAAAGAAGAATGATGATATCCAACTCAGGACCCTAGGTGTGCCAAGCCAACCAGATGTGAGCCCTTGGGGTTCTTGACATTGCTGTAGACACAGTTGAGATGTGTATAGTTTATTATCCCAACACACCTCTTTAAATTATTTATTTCCCAATCATTAGCTTCCCATAATTTGAAGCTTTCATCGCCATCAGCATATCATATCAGTTGTTGTGACAACAGACAAGAACTCTTGAGATATGAGCATTACTATGGCCCAAACATCAGATAAACACATCATTCTTACCCTCCAACTGGAAATTTCCCAGAACTTCATGTCCTCCTTATTAATAAAATCAGCAAGATGTCAGATAACCTCACCTGAGAATGGACCCTTCAATTCTGAAATCTGTCTTCTTCACAGGTGTTGCAAACTTTCAAATGAGTTATGATTATCTCACAGTGCATCACGTTAGCACCCAATTCACTGTTTAAATAAACACAATATAAATTTAATTTTTGGATATTCTACAGAATGAAAATTAACTACACATAGTTAGAAACTAAAAATATGAAATGGCTAATGCCATTGGCCTTACTAAAATTATACAAAGACAGGTTGTTGTTATTTGGTTTTTAGGAGCATTAGCAACTAAGGCCATATTGCTCCGGGGATATGCGGTGGTCATTCCCTGACCTTTCCGCATCCTCCGTATTTGGTGGTCACGGGCTCGAACCCCGGTCTAATCAAGAAGTGTGTGCTATGCACTGCTGCTCCTGCCCACCTGGCTACGGGGGCACTCACAAAGACAGGAGAACTGTCTTGTCCTTCCACGCGTTTTAGTGGACAGCTAGATTTAATATGAAACTGGTCATGCCATTTTTTTTTGTTCCTCACGTTTGTACACGTGCACTTCGTGAAATGAGTTAAAAAGTTACCCAATGTTTAAATTTAAAAATCAGCAAGAAATATTTTAAAATCGTTTACTTTTTGATTCAATCCTTATTTTCAACATATTATGAACATAACTGTGAAATTTTGTTTTTTATATTAAAAACATAATTTTAATAATTTTTTTAAAAGAAAGCATCTGTTTTAGAGATTGATATTTTTATCACCTCTTTATCTAAATAATTTTGATTATATTCCTTATTATTTGACAGTAAGCAAAATGTCAACCAAAAAATCCCACTATGCTTACACTTAACGGCTGTATCAGAATACAGTAAGGATTTTTAAGGATTTTTTTTAGTAGGATCACATAAGACTAGAATAAGACAACTAGAATATGACTATAACAACTATTTTCTGAATTATTCAAGTAATTTTTTGTAGATACTTCATATATGATATAGTTCTTAACCTTTTCTTATGGAGAAAACAATTACATGATAAAAACTTATAAGTGATGGGTTATTTTAATGAAAGAACCACATCAACAGTAAAGGAAAGTTTAGACAGTGACTATCCATTATAAAACAAAACTTTGTATACATATTATGCTACAACTATCAGTAAAAGAAATAGGATGTAAACAATAACTGACATTCTCCTGATACTACACATTTTGGAGTCTCTGCAAAAATCAGTGTAATAATTGGCAGTGGAGCCACAAATGAGGTAATGTGTAACTGTCTCATGAACATTACCAAAGTCAACTTTCATGAGGGACCAGATTATTTTCTCTTAGTCAAATATCTACTAGCTAATTAAGTTGGATTTATTGGTGCAAGGGAGCTAATTAAGTAATATGAGTTAATGGCTATCAGTTGTTTCTTGCAGTGTTATTATTTTATCTTTATTCTGAGCTTTAAGAAACAAACTCTTCATAAAACAACTGCAGAAAACTTTCACTCGCCATCATATGAATACAACGAACTCTTCTTTCAAAACGTTTTTAAAAGTTTTAAGTACAAAATGAAATCTACATGCTTCAAGGGAATAAATTGATATTGATTGATAATAGCATTATAATTTCGCATCTATATATAAGCAAGCATCGAAATGTAATCCAAGAAACGTCAACAAAGCAGTGGTTGAATGTATTACCTGAAGCAACACCATCTTTTGTAGAAATCCTTCATGTGGAAATAATTTAGAGGAAAGAGAATGCTGATGTGGGATCACTTTTTCATTCATAATGCAAGTTTTATTTTAAAAATAAGAATATGGTCTGGCCGTTTGAGGAACCACATAAATAACCAGAAAAAGTCCTCACCCACTGACGCTAGAATTCTTATTCACAAACATTACATTTATGATTTCAGCGAGAGTTTTTCATTTAGTCAATGTAATAAGATATTTCGGAATTCAGGAAGTTTACCATGAGCCTAATAAATAACTGAAACAAATATTATTTAAAATTAATAATTTTTACTTCGATTACTCCGCTTTCGCATGTGGCGCGTTCTTAGTAACGATATGTTACTAGTAGGTGTCGTGACTGTCGTGAAATAAACGAAAACTGATAAATGGAGCATGGATTCAGATTGGCTTCCAAAAGCACCAGCCGCTTTGACGAATTTCGTGATTTACACAGTATTGAAAACTCATCTTCATATAGAGTGAGCTCTACAACTAAAAAAAACAAGATTAGGATTAAAAACCAGATTCGGTGCCTACCAACATTTATTAACTTTAGAACACATAGCCTTAAATTAATTAGAACGCTAGAAGAAATGGTTACAGTAAAGGGTCGAAATTTTGCGAAACGGAAATCACATTAAAAAAATTGTATTTTAAAATAACTATGTATATTACATTTATAATACGTATCACAAACCAGAACAGATTTCGGGTGCTCCCTCGTCCATTCTGAGCCCTCGTTGCAATCATAAAAGTTTTTATTTCAAGAATACATCAATCTAGCTCCTCTGTGAACCTGCAAAAGTATGAAGTTTCCGAGAGATAAAAGTCTTATAACTCTTGCCCGAGAGAACATAATTCGACCACGTAGTGAAAAAAAAAAAAAAAAAAAAAATCAATACAAGTTCCATCCATTGAAACATGATTCCAGTCCAGGCCTTTTCCACAATGAGGGAAAGACAGAAATCGCTGTTCTTCTGCTAGTAATTGGAGGTGTCAAACAAGGAAAGCCTAAGATGAAGTGACATCTAGATAATGATCTCCTGTTTTTGACAAAGTCATGATAGTGAGGGGAAGGTATACAGATTTGAAGGATAAACTTTCCTCTTTCAACGAAAAACTAAATGCTTTAAGGATGCAAGGTATACTATACAGTGCTGCTATAATACTATAGTGCTGCTGCAACGATGGATGCTTCAGACTCCGTATTGCGAGGAAAGCTGAGAGTAAACACATGGGTTGCGTTAGGGTAGCAAAGAATAGAAACAGGTGCATGTATACCTGCGTGTACACCAATGCTAGGAGTTTGGTAAATAAATTTGATGAATTTGAGGTATTGCTCAAAACATCAAAGGCAGATATTGTTGGGATATCAGAGACGTGGTGTCACACAGATATAAGTAATGCGGAACTGGAATTTGGGGAATACAATGTGTATAGAAAGGATAGACAGGACAGGAGGGGAGGAGGGGTTATGCTATTAATTAAGAAACACATAAAGTCCAAGGAAGTGAAGCCAGTTGACATCGATGGACAGGGCAGTGCCGAATCAGTTTGGTGTGACATAAGCATAGGGAAATCAAAATTGAGAGTAGGAGTGTGCTATAGGCCTAATGACTCTGATGAGTATAATAAGATATTGTACAGGGAAATAGAGTGGGCCAGTAAATCAGAGAGTCTTATAATGGGGGATTTTAATTTCCCAGATATTGACTGGAATTTGTGGGTTGGTCACTCGCACACTAGCAAGGCTTTTGTGGATTTATTGGATGATTGTTTTCTACATCAGCATGTTCGTGAGGCAACAAGAGGGAGCAATACTCTTGATCTGATTATCAGTAGTGACTCTTCGTGCATTAAGAACCTGCAGATAAATGAACCACTAGGTGGCAGTGATCACAGTGTGTTGAAGTGGGATTTACTCAAGGAGATAACTACCATCAGAGGTAAAGGGAAGGGTTTTTGTTTTCGTAAAGGCGACTATGATGGTCTGAGACAGTATTTAAATTCTGTACAGTGGGACCAACTGATGATGTTACCAACAGCAAACTCTAAATGGGAAGCATTCAAGGAACTAATCTTGGAGGCTACCAGGCTTTACATACCAACTAAGAAATATTGTTCAAGGTTTAGGCCTAAATGGTTGTCAGATGAACTAATGAGACATGTGGCAGAGAAGAAAAATGCATGGGATACATATAAATTCATGGGTGACATGGAAGCCTATGATAGATATAAGTTGGTCTGTAACCAAGTCACAAAGGAGATTAGGCAGGCAAAGGCAGACTACGAAAAATCCTTGGCAAAGGATGCAAAGAAAAACAGAAAAGAGTTCTTTACATACTTGAACTCGAGAAGGAAAGGGATGAATCAGATTGGTCCACTGGATATTGATGGTTCAACAGTTGAGGATCCTGCTCAGGTGGCTAACAATCTAAACGAGTATTTTGCATCTACATTCACGCATGAGGAGTTATTCAGGAAGGAGAATGATGTAGGTAAAGTAAACATTGGCAGTGAGCTGGATGATTTTGTAATAACTGAGAGGAAAGTGGAGGAGAGATTGTTGAGGATAAACATAAAAAAGGCACCTGGGGTGGATGGGATCTATCCAGTTATATTAAAGGAGGCAGCAAAGGAAGTATGCAAACCCCTAGCCATAATTATGAGAGCTTCTTTGGACTCAGGGGAGGTACCCATAGACTGGAGATGTGCAAATGTAACCCCAATTCACAAAGGAGGATCAAAGGCTGACACAAGTAATTATAGACCTGTTAGTTTAACTTCTGTTCCAGGTAAATTAATGGAGGCACTGGTTAAAGAAGCACTGCAGGATCATCTAGACAAGAATTCAGTTATAGCTCAGACGCAGCATGGTTTTGTTAAGGGCAGGTCTTGCCTGACCAATTTGATTGGATACTATGATGTAGTCACAAAAGAACTGGATGCAGGGAATAACTTTGATATTATATATTTGGATCTTAGAAAGGCTTTTGATACTGTTGCACATGGAAGACTGCTGCACAAATTGGAGCAGTGTGGCATTGGAGGCAAATTGCTACTATGGATAAGGGGATGGTTGAGTGGCAGAAGACAGAGAGTGGTAATCAATGGACACTGCTCAACGTGGACTAATGTTATTAGTGGAGTTCCTCAAGGTTCAGTGTTGGGTCCGTTGTTGTTTTCGGTGTTTATGAATGATATTGATGATGGGATATCAAGTTTAATGTCCAAGTTTGCAGATGATACAAAGGTTGGCAGGGTCGTTAAGGACACTACTGACGCTATGCTGCTGCAACAGGATCTGGAAAGGTTGAACAGATGGGCTGAGAGGTGGCAAATGAAGTTTAACATTGACAAATGTAAAGTACTACATATGGGAAACAGTAACCCCAGAGCAACGTATCAACTCTGCGGTACTGCACTGACAGTGGTGGAGAATGAAAAGGACCTGGGGGTAATTGTGCAGGGAGATATGAAGTTCTCTGAGCAGTGCAGACGAGCTGCAAGAGTAGCTCATGGTGTCTTGTCAATGATATACAGGAATTTTTCTAGCAGGGATAAGGAGGTGATTATTCCCTTGTATAAGGCAATGGTTAGGCCACATCTTGAGTACTGTATACAGGTCTGGAGGCCTCATTTCAAGAAGGATGTAGAGCTGCTGGAACGGGTACAGAGAAGGGCAACAAGATTAGTAAATGGAACAAAGGGTTGCTCTTACGAAGAAAGGCTTAAGTTTTGCAAATTACAGAGTCTGGAGACTAGGCACCGGCGAGGTGATCTGATAGAGGTGTATAAGGCCTTGAATGGTTTGAGCATGCTCAATGCCAATGGGATTCTTCATCTTTCTCAGAATAATCACCTCAGAGGGCATAAATTCAAATTGAGGAAGGACGGATGTCGGATAGATGTGCGGAAATTTGCCTTTGGCCAGCGGGTGGTTGGTTGGTGGAACCGACTTCCATCACTTGTTGTTGAAGTTGATAGCCTAAACAAATTTAAAGCTCAACTGGACAGGTATTTCGAACGAACGGAGGGGTGAAATGGGAGTGGGTTTTTTTTTTTTTTTTTTTTTTTTTTTTGGCTGATGCTGAATAAGCTTGCTTTCTTGCATCGTATGCCTCTACTAATGCTAATGCTAATGCTAATAGGTGAGGGGTCTAGGAAAATAATTGTAATCCAAGCTTACGCGGAGGGTAACGCCATACGAAAAATGTTCTATATACCGATCGTGCAAGAGAATGAATAAATATCCGTTTATTTGTTGCGCCAGACAAATATATAATTGACCGGAGAAAACACGTCTGATAGGAGCTCTTACTCAAAAGGGTTCTTAAGACAGGCTTCAGTCTTGAAATTTGCAGCGTCTGAATACTAGGTACCTGGTGACTTTATTAAGGTATTTAAGGCTTTGAATGGATTGAGCAAGCCCAGTGCTATTGAGATTCTACCTCTTGCTCAGACCCCAAATACATCAAACACATGATGTAGGCTAAATTCAAGTTAAGGAATAGATGGGCGGAAGTTTGCCTTCAGCCAGCGGGTAATTGACTGTTGGAACAGGCTCCCATCTGTTTTTGTAGAAGTAGGTGATTTGAATAAATTCAAAGAAGAACTAGACAAATTCTTGGTTGTAATGGATGTGTGAGGTGTATAAGGTTTTATATATATATTTTTTTTTCTAATGCTATATGAAAATAGGCAAAGCGACCAAAGAACACTATTACAAGCACAATATACTAATGCTCTGTAGCCTTGGTTGCTTTAGCGCTTGAACTCATATTAGAGTCGCAAAGATCACTAGTTATATATGTGTGTGATTGTTTTCCTCTTCTTTTTGTTCCACTCTATTTATTTTAGTAGTGGGGACATCTGTTATTGCGTATATTCACACTAGTTATGCAAGCTTTTAATTATTTTTCTTAATTTTTATATGTTATAGTTGAACATTTGAGATAAATGCTTGAATATCTGTTATTGCATATGTTTCACACTACGTATGCAAGTTTTAATTATTTTCTTAATTTTTTAAGTTACCACTCAACACAACATTTCAGATAAATGCAATGAAGCTTATTGCATTTATCTCACCTAGCATTGTCGCCGTAACGGGTATTGCATCAGGCATCCATGTAACTAATTAATGAATGCAATAGAGATATAAGACTATTGTTGCTGCGGAATTATTAAAACCCTCTCTACTGGATGTACATTTGCAAATTTTTTTTCCCTTGTTTCCCCAGTTTCTGAAATAACACTTTAAGGGATATAACTTATATTTCATGAATCACTTAACCTATTTATGGTCATAAATAGTTTAAGTGTTTGGCATTGAGATGGTTCAGTTCCTTTTAAATTGTTTCATTTCGATGGGTTCACATCTGGTGAGTATGGGCTTGGCACACCCAGCGTCCTGAGCTGGTGGATATCATCATTCTTCTCTTTCTTGGTGATTCCCTTCTACTTTTGACTCTCTCTCTCTCTCTCTCTCTCTCTCTCTCTCTCTCTCTCTCTCTCTCTCTCTCTCTCTCTCT
The DNA here is from genome assembly GCF_048544385.1 of Mastigoproctus giganteus. NCBI lineage: Eukaryota > Metazoa > Arthropoda > Arachnida > Uropygi > Thelyphonidae > Mastigoproctus > Mastigoproctus giganteus. The sequence continues at coordinate 206,988,940 of NC_143579.1, forward strand.
CTCTCTCTCTCTCTCTCACACACACACACACACACACACACACACACACACACACACACACACACACACACACTCTCTCTCTCTCTCTCTCTCAGGGAAACTCGGATTTTTTTTTTTTTTTTTTTTTTGGCCGGTGCAGCCTAATCCTCAGGCTTCCTTGCACCATATCGCTAATAATAATAATAATAATAATAATATTATTATTATTATTATTATTATTATTATTATTATTATAATCTTCCATTAGATATAATAATGTTTTGGTAGTAGTAGGGTTTAGGAGCATCAGTAATGAAGGCCATATTGCTCCGTTTATACTGTCTGTAAATTCCATGTATTCTGTGGGCGATTTTCTGTTTGCTGGATGAAAATGAGATTTTCCAGGAGGAAAAAAACCATGCTCCCCTCGCCTAAAACCGAATAACTTAGACACGTTGTAAAAAAATCATATAAAATTTCCTCGTGTCATCGGCGGGGTTCTAACTTAGGTCTTTTCCATCCGGTATAGATAGGACTGCGATTCTACCAACTGCTCTATCCCCGAGAACTAGAGCAGTGGCTATCAATTCACTGACAAAATATATAGAAAGTTAAAATCCCACATTGTCAGACATTCTCATTTACTGACTGATTATTTTATAATTGTTTGTTATACTCACCACAGTTATTAGGCGTATAACACACTTCTACTCTCATTTTTTCGTTTACCTAGTGCTTATGTCACACCAAACTGACTTAACATTCCACTGGCCACCCGTGCTACTGATTGCACTGCCTTAGATTTTATATTCTTCTTAACTAAGAGCATAACCCTCCTACTCTCCTTTCCTATCTGTTATTTCTTTTTTTAGACAGCAGGTATGGTTTTACGTGCTTATTCTTTGTTTGTGAATAAGTTTTTTCTGAGATTCTGTATAAATTATTGATTTGGATTAAGTTAATTTCTGAATTCTGTAAATACTTGTTTTACTTTTGCTACTCTAGAGTATCAAAATAAGTCATTCTGATGTCCTGGCATCGTTAGAAAGATGTGTATATTGCTGGTTAGCTTGTACATATTCTTAGATAGAATTCATTCACTTAGAATTTCGTATATATTCTCAGTTAGAATTTATGCCCCACTAGTAACAGGATTTTTTTTCCATAGTACCCAGGATTGGGCAGCCAGGATACACAGGTATAGCACTACCTCCTGTGGATGCGGGATTATATGCATTGCACACATAGAGCGGAAAAGGCTCGTAGATACGATAGTGTGGTTTTCGGAACTGGGCAACCTGAGTACGGGATTAATATATCCATTGCTTTTGCACTACCTACAGTGGACTCGATAAAAGAAAGGACACAGATGTGCCAGGACAGGCACTGGGCAGCAATTGTCCAGGTGATGGATGTTCCTTGGTGGTAAAGAGACCTGACACTCACAACACATGCACCAGAACATTCATTAACCACACGTCAGGCCCGTTTTACAGAGTTTCTATATCTCATCACAGTGACACTAGGTAGAGATGGACGTTAGTCTGAGAACCACCATAGACAGGGTACACATACAAACAAACATGTCCTTTCTGAAAACCCTGTATTCCCATATTAAACTTCTGTATACTGTTCCACAGGCTTTTCCGTCATATTATGCTCTTGCCTATCAATATACTCGTGAATCCTCGCTATAGCAAGTCAGCACAATATCATGTGAATTCCAGAAAAGCCTGGGTTTCGAATGATCTATCTAGTGGTTCAAATTAGGACAAAATCCTGCGCCCTCAAGTCTCACTCAACATGTCACAGTGAGCGTACTCGCAGCGACAGAATTGCGTTGTGTTTTTCATCCCGAAACAACTCTTAGCTAAGGGCTGGTTCGAAATGCCGCCATAAATGATTCTTAAAAATAATTATTGTTCAGTGAATTGTATGTAAATTAGGAAGAATGATCAGAACGCAAAATAATAACAAACAAAATAAGGTTTATTTAACATATATGTATACAAATGAGTACAATATAACTGGTAAATAAAGTAGATTAATTGGTATTTAATTGTTAGACAAATTAAGTGAATGCAAGCATTATCTTGCTGTTAGCTTTATTACAATGTTGTAATATTCTTCATATGGTTTTTCCACTAATTCGTTAGCAAGTACAATGTGATTAGTGTTGGTCTTAACATACCACTGTTCGAAATATGAGACAGGTAATTATATTATCTTAATAGTATAATTAGTAATTGCCAATTAAATTAATAAGTCGCATTCTTACTAAGATTGAATACTACGGAAATAATACAATTGTCGGGGTATATTTATATATATGAGGACAGATGTCTTATAAATGCATTAAACGTATGCAGGTAATGGATTCGGCTTTTGGGTGATTTAATACTGTTTGTTATCAAACAATAGGGGTGACTTACCCGAAAATATTCTGCAACGCCTCGGGGGGGGGGAAATCTGTATCAGACATCAATACGATTCTTTTCTCATCTTTTCCTGTTAATTATTAATTTACCTCTTCTTCACATAATGACAAAAATCGGCCAAAACTATCACTACTCTTTCTTCAGTCATGTCTTGCACAAAGATCCCTGTCTGTGTGCCTCTGTCCGTCCCTTCTTTTTCCCCTTCAAATATATATATCTCTGCATCGCCTCGGGGGGGGGTGAGAAATAAATTGATACTGTACCATGCACAGCGTCGTAGTGACAATTAATATCTTTATAAAGGTCTTGTTATGCAAGACCTGCTGTGTCTTGTTCTGGTAATTTCTACTCATATAACAATTCACCGTTCTTCGGACCTTTGCGTTCGGTCAACGCTCTTGTCCGCTCAGGAGAACGGGTGACATCACTGTGGTGTCCCCTTACGGCGACCGCACCCCTGGGGTGATTTGAAAGCGAAAGTAAAAGCTTAGCTCAAGTGACGCTATCCTTATATAATTTAGTTGTACAGGCCGTGAAAAATATATCAGGCATTATTAGGCGAAATTACTTCTTGAAAGTAAGCGAAAGGGCTGAAAAGTGAAAACATTTTTCACAATACTTTATATCTGAGTGACACCACGTCTCTGATATTCTAACAATGTCTGCATTTGAGGTGTTAACCAGCACTTTAAATTCGTGAAATTTATTTACAATGCACCTAGCATTAGTGTACATACAAGTATACATGCACTTGTTCTTACTCTCTTATCCTAACACGCCCCATGTAGTTAACTGTCCCGTGACGACCCACAGCTAGGCTTGGCATCCCAGCTGTGCATCGAAACCTTGTTTTCGAGGCTGTTGCTTGTTCTAATCGAAGTAGTGCAAAAATCACTTTCACCACTGCTGCGGCTATTGTTAATATATTAATGTCTGTATTCCTCCAGGCTAGAAGGAATACTCAGATTTCAGACTCACCTAACACTGCCTCGATAGCATCTAGCATCAGCAAATATATTCTTTCACCCTTTCTATTTAAGTGTACCCCGTCCCGGTAAAAACAGTCTCTCCTGTTAACAAACATAGACCAGGTTGCGAAAAATTAAGCCCCAAGAGCCTTGCACAATCTCTCATGAGCCGAATAGATTAACAAAGTTCACAAAATCTACTCCCTCCTATCATGTCTGGGCAGGATTACAGACACTTTCAAATTAAATTCTGACTCGCGAGGTTTTCCCCAGTTCGCCATGAAATTGTTAATGATCTCCTATTCTTAATAGCATTACTGCCAACTTGTACAACAATATCACCTTTCGTGTGCTTCAAATAATGATATCTACTATACACCGTTCCTTTAATATCAAGACACCTGCATAACTAGAAATAACCTTTATTTAGAGGAAAACTGATGAAAAAATTACACTTTATGACACCTGTAACGGTGTCCAACAGTTTTTTTTTTTTTTTTGTAAATGTTCTGCGATATTTGTCGCTATTCGGCCTTAAAAGCGGCGACCAGTTCAGGTCGGCTCTTTGAGCAGTCTCACCTTAAACGCACTTGTCGATCCAATTAATTCCAGAGGTTCACGATACGATGACGTAAGGGCAATGAGATGGCCATTCCAACTTTTAAATGTCCATAACGGAGTCCATCACAACACAAACAGTATGATATGAAGCGTTATCATGCTGATATACATTGAGTGGAACGAAATCATGGGATATCAACCTAGTAACGGGTAGGGCCACCTTTCACCCGGAAAGGAGCAGTTACACGGCGAGGCATTCAGTCCACTAGCTCAGGAAAGCATTCCACCGACATTTCCATCCATGCTTGCAGCACGGCTGTCCATAATTTCGTCACTACTGCGTAGCATATACAAAGCCCAAACGGACCTTTCCACAGCATCCTAAAGATGCTCCACAGTGTTCATGTCCGCTGAACAGGGAGGCCATTCCATGGCGGTAAAATCTGCGGAATGATCTTCGAACGATATTCTAGTCACCACGGCTCTGTGGGGAGGCGCATTGTCCTGCTGGAAGAATCCATTTCCCTGGGGTTCCACGGTGGCAAAGAAGGGCTGCAGTTGATCTGCAAGAATGGACACATAACCTGGACGATTCAGAGATGCGTTTAGAATTACCAGAGGTCCCAATGATGCTCCATAGGGTTCATGTTCGATGAAGGGGGAAGTCCACGCCACAGACAATTACCGGCCATCCACCTGCCTAAACTGTTCCTTATTAATTTGAAGGGTGCATAGCTTCGTGCGGTTTCCCCAGATACTCACCCTCCCGTCCGATCGAAATAACTAGAGACGGCACTTATCGGAAGACAAAACCCATTTCCAATCAACCAAAGGCCACTGCTGATGTTCTTTCGCTCAGTTCAGGCAAAGGGTCCTGGGTTTTAGTGTTAGCAATGGGATGTTAAAAGACCTTCCCGTTATAGTGTGTTCGCCGGAAAACCTTTATCACCTAGCGATTAAGACAATCAACTATTACAATTACTCAACATTCAAGTGTATATAAAATGGTTTCCTGACAAACTCATCACTAACATTGGCATTCCAGGAGGCCTGGGCTTCGATCTGATCGACTAGCGATTTAGTTAGGACAAATTAATCTAGTGTTCTAAATTTACTCCGAGAAGTAAAGAGCAAATTGCAACATCTAGACGCGTTGTGTTTTTCATCCCGGGACACCTCTTAGCTGAGGGCTGACTCGAGATGCCGCAATTAATGATTCTTTAAAAAATGATTGTTCAGTGAATTGTATGTATCTAGAAAGAATGGTCATGACATAAATATTAACAAACAACAAGGTTTATTTAACATATATGTATAGAAATGAGTACAATATAATTGGTACATGAGTTAGATTAATTGGTATGTAATTGTTAAGTAAACTAACTGGATACAAGCAGTATCTTGCCTTAGCAATATTATAATTTTGTAAATGTTTTTCATGTGGCTTTTACACTAATTCTCTATCAAGTACAAAATTCCTTGTGTTTTTCATAACATAACCTTGTTCAAATACTAGAACAGGGAATTATATTAACTTGTTAGTGTAACTAATATTTGACAATTAAATTAACGAGTCGCATTAGCATTAGCATTAGCATTAGTAGAGGCATTTGATGCAAGAAAGCAAGCTTATGCAGCATCAGCCAAAAAAAAAAAAAAAAAAAAAAAAAAGTAACATAAATAAATAAAAATAACCACTTCCACTTCACCCCTCTGTTCGTTCGAAATACCTGTCCAGCTGAGCCTTAAACTTATTTAGGCTATCAACTTCCACGACAAGGGATGGAAGTCTGTTAATTACTAGGAAATTACTAGGAAACTGAGTTCTAAGAAAATAATACAATTGTCGGGGTATATTTATATATACATGTGAGGAGAGATGTCTTATAAATGCATTAAAACGTATGCATATGATAGGTTCTGCCTTTGGTAATTTAATACAATTTGTTATTAAACAATAAGGGTTGACTTACCCGAAAATATTCTGCACCACCTTTTGGGGGGGGGGGGGGAGATCTGTACCAGACGTCAATATATGGTTCTTTTCTCATATTTTCCTAGTAATTATTATTTACTTCTTCCTACACAATGACAAAAATCGGCCAAGAACTCACTGCTCTTTCCTTCAGAACAAAACAATTCCAATTGTTTTGTTCTCACGAGTCAACTATGGGGGGGGGGTGGAGATTAAATGGATACTGTACCATGCACGGAGTGTGGAAGCTAATATGTTTATAAAGGTCTCGTTACACAAGACGTGCTGTGTCTTGTCCTGGTAATTTTTACTCGTATAACAATCTACTCCGATCTTACGTGATCGACGCTCTTGTCTGCTCACAGGAGAACGGGTGACGTCACTGTGGTGTCCTCTTATGGCAACCGCACCCCTGGGGTGATTGAAAACGAAAGTAAAAGCTTAAGCTCCGTCAAGTGATGCTATGTTTATTGTACAGACCGTGAAAAAAATATCAGGCACCATTAGGCAAAATTACTTCTTGAAAGTAAGCGAAAGGGCTGGAAAATGAAAATATTTTCACACACCTTCCCCCTACGGGCAAGAAATTCTTGAGCGCAGAGAATTTCACAAGCTCAAAATTTCTCAAGTTTCTTTAAAAAAATATTTCTTTAAAAAAAAAATAAAAAATAAAAAAAAAATTTCTCAAGCGAAAGGGCTGGAAAATGAAAATATTTTCACAGGTACTCTGGTGGCTTCGCAGCTCCCATAACCTATTGTGGCTAATGATTGCCTAATGGCCATTGTGGAGGAGTTTCTGGTACCCCCGTTCATTGAAGACAGGGTTGTTTTGTGCAACTGACGCACTCAGGTTGGCTGAAAAAAATCCAAGACAGACATCGAGGACCAGATACATCCACGACCTTTCTCTGACCACAGCGATGTGCATGAGGAGATGTTATTCCGAAAAATGGGATATTGCAAATACACTCTTGATTAACTCTTGAACGGGGATAGTGCAATTTCTGTACCACGTCCGCTATATAGTGAATATTGCGTTGGGCACCCACTATCAACCCGCTTTCAAAGTCCGTTAACTCACGATATTTATCCACATTGACACCGAATTACTACGCTTTTCATATCAACTAACAAATATTGTTCAAGGTTTAGGTCTAAATGTATGACAGATGAACTAATGAAACATGTAACACAGAATAATAATGCATGGGATACATAAATTAATTGGTGACACGTAAGCCTGTGATAGATATGAGCTGGTCTGTAACCAACTCACAAATAAGGTTAGGCAGGCAAAGGTAGATTACAAGAAAGCTTTAGCAAAGAATGAAAAGGAAAACAGCAAAAAGTACTTTATTTATGTAAATTATAGAAAGAGGATGAATCAAATATGTCCACTGGATATTCATGGTTCAACTGTTGATAATCCTGCTCAGGTAGCTAACAAACTAAATGAGTATTTTGCATCCATATTCCCACAAGAGGAGTTATTCGGGGAGGAGAATGCCAGAGGTGAATTAAACTCTGGCAGTGAGCTAGATGATTTTGTACCAACTGAGAGGAAAGTGGAGGACAAATCGTTGAAGTTAAACATAAAAAAGGCACCCAGGGAGGGTGGGATCTATCCAGTTATATTAAAGGAGGCAGCAAAGGAAGTAAGCAATCTTTTAGCCATAATTATGAGAGCTTCCTTGGACACAGAGAAGGTACCCTTGGACTGGAGATGTGGAATTGTAACCCCAATTCACAAAGAAGGATCAAATAGCGGCATTAGTAATTATGGACCTCTTAATTTAACTTCTGTTCCAGGGAAATTAATGAACACACTTGTTAAAGAAGCACTGCAGGATCATCTAGACAAGACTTCAGTTATAGCTCGAACACAGCATAGTTTTCTTAAGGGGAAACTCTTGTCTGACCAATTTGATTGGATACTATGAGGTGGTCACAAAGGAACTGGATGCAAGGAATAACTTTGATATCATATATTTGGATTTTAGAAAGGCTCTTGATACTGTTGCAAATGGAAGACTGCTTCACAGATTGGAGCAGTGCGGCATTGAAGACAAATTGGTGCTATGGATAAAGGGATGGTTGAGTGGGAGAAGAGACAGAGAGTGGTAACCAATGGACACTGCTCTTCGTGGACTAAAGTTATTAGTGGAGTCCCCTAGAGTTCAGTCTTGGGTCCATTGTTGTTTTCTGTATTTATTAATGATGTTGATGATGGTACTTCAGGCTTATTGTCCAGGTTTGCAGACGATACGAAGGTTGGGAGAGTGGTTAATGACTTTAATGAGAGTATGCTACTGCAACAGGATCTAGAAAAGTTGAGCAGATGGGCTGAGAGGTGGCAAATGAAGTTTAACATTGAGAAATGAAAAATACTGAATATGGGAAGCAGTAACCCCAGAGTAACGTATCAACTGTGTGGTACTACACTGACAGTGGTAGAGAATGAAAAAGACTTGGGGGTATTTGAGCAGGCAGATATGAAATTTATTTTCTGAACAGACCAGACTGTCTGCAAGAGTAGCTCATCGTGTATTGTCAATGATATACAGGAATTTTTCTAGCACGGATAAGGAGGTGATTATCCCCTTCTATATGGCAATGGTCAGGCCACACCTTGAGTACTGTATACATGTCTGGAGACCTAATTTTAGGAAGGATGTAGAGCTGCTGGAGAGAGAGAGAGAGAGAGAGAGAGAGAGAGAGAGAGAGAGAGAGAGAGAGAGAGAGAGAGAGAGTGCAGACAAGGGCAACAAGATTAGTGAATGGAACAGAGGGTTTGCTCTAACAAAGAAAGGCTTAAGTTTTGTAAATTACAGTGTCTGGAGACTAGGCAACTGCGAGGTGGTCTGATTGAGATGTATAAAGCCTTGAGTGGTTTGAGCGTGATCAGTGCTGATGGGATTCTTCTTCTTGCTTAGGATAATCGCCTGTGAGGGCATAAATTCAAATTAAGGAAAGACAGTTTTACGAGAGATGTGCGGAAGTTTGCTTTAGCCAGCGTATTGTTTATTGCCAGAACAAACTGCCATCTGTCGTTTTAGTTGATAGCTTAAATAGATTCAAGGCAGAACTAGAGAAATATTTGGAGCGAGTGGATGGGTGAAATTAGAAGATCTGGGTTATTTATTATTTTTTTTATCGTCTGATTCTATATATGCGGCCTTTGTTGCATTATGTGCCTTTACTAATGCTTGGCAGGTATATGGGTACAATGAATGCACTGTACCTATATATCGGCCAAGCCATGGGTTCGTCCACTAGCGAGAGGGGTGACAGCGTCGCCTTGCCCAGGAATCCCATAATACTGCCCTTTCAATGTAGATTTGGGCCTTCTTCAATGTGCTGCCACTATGTAGGTAACGTATTGGTGTCCAGGACGTTCATGTATACCTCAGCATTCATGGTTTTGACAAAAACAACCAGGCAAAACCATGGAATATAGCCACAGACCATCATGCTTTCCCCCCTCCAAAAACGTAGTTATCGGGACAATACTGTCCAGCAGGTAGCTATCTCTAGGTATGTACTACACTACAGCTCAAGCCTTGTATACCATAATACATGAGTAGTCCTTCAAAGCACAGCTTTCCATTGGTCTATTTTACGATAACGGCAAAGTCTGTGGTAACAGCCTTATACAAACCTAGATAGAGTCTGGTATTAGTGGCTTTTGGACGGTTGCACGACTGTGATAACTCATATCATGCAGCCTCCTGCGCACTGGACCGGTGCTAACATTTGACCTCTAATCACCTTAGAATTTGTGTCAGTAGCAGATTGATTATATTGAATAGAATCGAATCTTTAATCTTTAATTGCAGCAATGATAGACATACAATTAGTCCTGTCACGGCATGGTGGTGCCAGGGGTTGGCACCACCATGCCGCCCTTCCCACAATAGGTGGAAAAAGTCTGGCTTTAGATTCTCTCAATGATACCAGGAACTTTATTGGCCTTTTTTCACTCTGTGGCTGAGTTAGTCTATCTCATGCGCTACTCACGAGTTCCCTCGTGAGTAGCCTAGTTGGTATAATCACTGTATTCTTCACACTAGGTGGAAAAGACCTGAGTTCAAATATCATCAATAATCAGAAGAATATTATGGTCCTTTTTCCCAACGTGATTGAGTTGCCAAGTCATGGCTTTTTACCACAGAACACTTGGGTTTTTCATGCACCAAACTGCAACCCGACCGCAGAACACGTAAATAAATAAATTTTCTGTTTATTCTCCGGGATGACGAAACGGTTAGAAGAGATCACCACTTAGACAGAATACAAGAAAGAGCGCTATTTAGCTGCCACGATTTTGAATCGCGGTCACTCAAGGCACGTGTACCTATGCATCCGCGTGCCTGACCACTCGGCTACGGCGGCCATTCATACGGCACATTATGGCCTAAGTTGCTGATATTCCTAAAACCCTACAGCAACCTACCAATTAGTCTGGCAAGGTCCGCCCGCAAACTCAATAAACTCAGTTTTTTACGTCCAGAGAAACAGGTAAATCGCCTAGAGGACCCATGCAATTCATGGACGTTTTACATATGGGCAGATAAATTAGTTTTCGAGCGGCCCCAAAACGGCACTTTTTATCGATTGTTGCTAATCAGGTAAACTCCGTGGATGACACAGGTGCATTCTAGATGGATAACGAGCCCTGGTACATTGAGGATGTTGGTCGAGAGTGATTTGCTGAACAGAAAAGTAACTTTCTAATGCTACCTAGCCTGCCTATTCGCCGGATATGAATCCCTAGAACATCTCTGGGATTATGCAGATCGGAAGAATCGGCGTTTGGATTCTCCACCACAAACTTCTGCAGAGCTACAGCATGCAATCCGGACGACATGGTAAAATTTTACTCCTGCATCGTTCAGAAGCCTTATAGAAACCAGTCATCGCCGGGTGGCGGCAAGAGGACATGTGCACTATTAGGTAGTTGGTTATAATGTCTTCACTGGAGAGTGTATAAGTATGTATTTGAAATCTCTTTAACATTTCTTTGAAGCAGATATCACAATTAATAGCAAGATTTCAAGAAATAATTCCAACAGTAGCAAGTGCTTCTCTTGTTTAGGGGACGTGGGGTGGATAGCTCTTGTTGGTTGGATAGCGTCTATCCCTTCATCAATTATAAATTTAACTACTTCACACATTAATTACATTGGGAATTAACTTTAAAAATAATCACTTCACACAATAACAATTCGAAGCAAATCAAACAATTCAAGCTGATATAATTTATAACAGGCATCGATGGGAAAATAATTAATATAAGTTAAGAACTTAGTGTGAATTTTTAATGTGTTAAGTGGTTAGATTCACAGTTAATGAAGGGCAGAAGCTATCTAAAGTACAGGAGCCATCCATCCCACAACTCTTAAACAAGAGAAGGATTAATGTACAAGTTCTAGATAGCCGTAATTCTCCCCTGAGTGCGAATTAGAAAAACATGAAGATGGGGGGGGGGGGTCTGAAATGGGCAGGCGAATAATTGATTGTAGAGAAATAAAATAAAAATGGAGACAAGAGAAAGGCAAATAACACTGTTACTACACAACGGCGTTTAAAAAATTATATTGATTGCTTTTCAAGCTGAATATTATGTTTATAATTTTTTATTTTAATTCTCTACAATGAAAGAAAAAACCTATTGAATGAATGAAAGCTTGCTGCGGGGTATATTAAATTTGGACTATCTTGTCTGCCAACGGTGCATTTCGCACAACTATTGCAGCAGCCCTGAACACAACTGTCAAAACTAATGCACTGAATTTAACACTGTTTGCGTTTACTAAAAATAAATCGCGTGTGTATCCGATATGCAAGAAAGATGTTTTTTGTGAAAACATCTTTGACGAAAATCAGAACTGTTTTAAAATCGAACAGCTAGAACCGAAGTTATGAATGATGTAACGTTTTATGGTCACGCCCGCTATGGATTCTACAGAATCAAAGTTTGGAAGAGGTTAGCGAAATTCAAGTTGATAGCCTCATTATTCATTTGTTGAATAGCATGATGTCACAATCATGATAGCAACAATACAACTATTTGTATCGTTACAATCCCGCATTTTCGTTACATTCCATTGTTAGGCTAAACGCAAGAAAATACACAAGCCGAGCTATTTGATTGGGGTAATAAGAAAGCAGGTCGTTAAAGTGCGGCTTCTATATTTGATCAACACGCTTCCCTATCGATTGTATCAAACCAAAGAGTAACTGTGAGGTACTACACTCAAGGAAGTGGAGAATGAAAAAGACCTGGGGATAATTGTGCAGTCGGATATGGACTTCTCTGAGCAGTGCAGACGGGCTGCTAGAGCAGGTCATGGAGTTTTGTTAATTATATATAGGAATTTTGCTAGCAGAGACAAGAAGGTAATTATACCTTTCTATAAGGCAATGGTCAGGCCACATCTTGAGTACTGCGTACAGGTCTGGAGGCTTCATATTAGGAAGGATGTAGTTTCTAGAATGTGTACAGTGAAGGGCAGTGAGATTGGTGAGAGGAACAAAGGAGTGGCTTCAGTTCTGCAAGTTTCAGCATCTGGAAACTAGGCACCTGATGATCTGATCGAGGGGTACAAGGCCTTGAATGTTTTGAGCAGGCTCAATGCTGATGGGGCACTTCCACTTGCTGAGATTAAGAATCTGAGGGGGCATAGATTCAATTTGAGGAAAGACAGTTCTAGAACAGATATGCGAAAATTTGCCTTTAGCCAGCGGGTAGTTGATTGCTGGAACAGACTTCCATCTGTTGTTGTGGAAGTTGATAGTTTAAATAAATTTCAGGCTGAACTAGAAAAACATTTGGAGTGACTGGATGGGTGAAACGGGAAGGTTTTTTTTTTTTTGGGGGCTGATGCTCTATAAGCTTGCTTTCTTGCATCACACGCCTCAACTAATGCTAAATCACGATAGATCAATCATTCTTTGATGACAGTTACATTAAAATTAATTTAGCTAAATACGACATAAGCGAAGCGGTTCCGAGTGAGGACAGTCTCATTGCCCAAAAGCAAATATAGTCTGAACAATTTGATTCGATACTACGATGTGGTCACAAAGGAAATATAGTCTGAAATAAATTAATATCATATACTTGGATTCTAGGAAAGCTTTTGATATCGTTGCACATGGAAATCTGCTGTACAAATTGGAGTTGTATGGCATTAAGGCCAAGTTGCTGCAATGGATAAAGGGATGATTGAGCGGGAGAAGGTAGAGAGTGGTAATAAATGAACACACTGCTCTTCGTGGACTAATGTTATTATTGGAGTCCCCCAGGGTTCAGTGTAGTTTTCTGTATTGATTAATGATATTGATGAAGGTATATCAGGCTTAATGTCCAAGTTTCAGATGACACAAAGCTTGTTAATGAGTACCTTACTGCAACAGGATTTAGAAAAGTTGAGCAGATGGGGTTAGAGGTGGCAACTGAAGCTTAACATGGACAAATGAAAAGTACTGCATATGGGTAGCAGTAACCTCAGTGTACTGTATCAACTGTGGTACTACACCGTGGGTGGTATAGAATGAAAAGGACCTGGGGGTAATTGTGCAGTCAGGCATGCATTTTTTGAGCAATACAGACAGTCTGCAAGAGCAGACTCCTTAATGGTGTCTTGTCAATTATATACAAGACTTTTTCTAGCAAGGATAAGGATGTGATTTTTGCTTGTATAAGGCAATGGTCAGGCCACACCTTGAGTACTGTATACAAGTAAAGAGGCCTCATTTTAGGAAGGATGTAGAAAGCTACTGGAATGAGTACAGAGAAGGGCAACAAGATTAGTGGTCCAATCAAAGGGTTGCTCCTACGAAGAAAGGCTTAAGTTTTGCAAATTAGTGTCTGGACACTAGGCACCTGCAAGGTGGCTAGTCTCCAGACACTGTAATTTGCAAAACTGAAGCCTTTTTTTTCGCTGATGTTGTAAGCTTGGTTTCTTGCATCATATGCCTCTACTAATGCTAGTGCTACTTCGTCCAATGATTTTTAAATGAACTGAAATTCAGCTTGTTCACATTCCTTATTTTTATTTTTTTGAACAGAACTAGAACTTTAAGCACTAAACTGGAACACTAGTTCACTATTTTCATGAACTTTCCCAGTATTACTCATCCGCAGTACGCCCTCCCATTCAATGGAAAAGTTCGGTGAAACACAAGCAGTTGCTCTTGACATAACCCCAGGGGTTCACATTTGGTGAGTATGGGCTTGGAAAATCCAGGGTCTTCAGCTGGATATCATCATTCTTCTCTTCTTGCTTGCTTTTTTGGTGATTCCCTTCTACTTCTCTCTCTCTCTCTCTCTCTCTCTCTCTCGGTAATGCGTGAATTTTTTTGTTTTGGCTGGTGCAGCATAAGCCTCAGGCTTCCTTGCACCATATGGCTTATAATAATAATAATAATCTCTAAGGCTTTCGATCGTGTTTGGCATAAAGGTCTTCTAAACAAGCTTCCATCTTATGGTTTGCCAACTGTTTTTTGTAATTGGTTATCCAATTTTTTTCTGGCCGCTCACTGACGGTGATGGTAGATGGCTCTGTCTTCTAACGTTTGCACTAATGCTGGTGTCCTCCAAGGTTCAGTTCTTTCCCCAACTCTTTTCTTCTTGTATATTAATGACGTTCTTCCATTGACCAGAAATCCTATCCATAGTTTTGCTGATGATAGCACATTTATGATTCCACTTTCCAGTTTGAGAAACCTTGCCCTGCTCAATCAGCTTCAACTTCTCGAATACCCTCTGCCAGTTCCTTAAATGCCGATTTCCAGGTAATTCTCCAGTTTGATAAATACAACTTAGTGGATTTCAATCCTTCTAAAACTCAGTCCTATCTTATATCTTTCAAAAAACGATTCGTCTGCAGCTCTGCTTATCTTTGGTCACACTCCGATTTCTAGGTAAGATGATATATCTCTTTTGGGGATTACCTTGACTTCTAATCTCCCTTGGCACAAGCACATTACAAATATTTCTTCAACTGCATCTAAAAATCTTGGTTTTTTTTTTTCGCTCTCGGCGTTGCTTTTCTTCCAAACAGTTGTACAAACCGCAAATCCGCCCAACCATGGAATATTGTTCCCACATTTGTGGCAGTGTTCCCAAAACCTCTCTCAGGCTTCTAGATTCCATTCACAAGAGGGAGTTAGGTTAATTAATGACTCATCTCTAACAGAGCCTCTCCACTCTGTCTCATAGACGTACCGTTTCCGTAGCATGCCTTTTCTACAGGTACTTCCATGGGCACTATTCTTCTGAATTGGCTTCTATAATTCCCGCTCTCTCTTTCAAAACAGTCCGAACACGTGCCGCCACCAGCCAACATCCATTTACTTCCAAATAATAATTGAGAGCAACGTGGAGGAGAAATTGTTGAAGTTAAACATTAGAAAAGCACCTGGGGTGGATGGGATCTATCCAGTTATATTAAAGGAGGCAGCAAAGCTACTAAGCAAACCCTTAGCCATTATTATGAGAGCATCCTTGGACTCATGGGAGGTTCCCACGGACTGGAGATGTGCAAATGGATCCCCAATTTACAAAGCGGGATCGAAGGGTGACACGAGTAATTACAGACCAGTTAGTTTAATTTCTGTTCCGGGTAAAATGATGGAGTCGCTGGTTAAAGATGCATTGCAGGATCATCTACACAAGACTGCAGCAATAATTCAGACACGGCATGGGATTGTTAACGGAAAGTCTTGTCTGACAAATTTTATTGGTTACTATGATGTGGTTACAAAGGAACTGGATGAAAAAAATTATTTTGATATCATATATTTGGATTTCAAGAAAACGTTTGACAGTGTTGCGAATGGAAGACTATTGTACAAATTGGAGCAGAATGGTATTAAGGGTAAGTTGCTACAATGGATAAAAGTATGGTTAAGGGGGAGAAGACAGAGGGTGGTAATCAATGGGTGCTGCTCTTCGTGGACTAATGTTATTAGTGGAGTCCCACAGGGTTCGGTGTTCGGTCGACTTTGTTTTGTATATTTATCGATGATATTGATGAAGGCATATCTGGCTTAGTGTCGAAGTTTGCACGATGATACAAAGGTTGGCAGGGTTGTTAGTGACAGTAATGGCAGTGTGCTACTGCAACAGGATCTAGATAATTTGGGCAGATGGGCTAAGAAGTGGCAACTGAAGTTCAACCTTGACAAATGCAAAGTACTGCATATGGGTAGAAGTAACCCCAGAGAAACGTGCCAACTGTGTGGTACTACACTTAAAGTGGTAGAAAATGAAAAAGACTTGGCAGTAATTGTGCAGGCAAATATGAAGTTTTCCTGGCAATGCAGACAGGCTGCCAGGGCAGGTCATGGGGTTTTGTCAATTTTATATAGGAATACAGGTCTGGAGGCCTCATTTTAGGAAGGATGTCGATTTGCTTGAGCGTGTACAGAGAAGGGCAACAAGATTGGTGAGGGGAATGAAGGGGTCCTCTTACCAAGAGAGGCTTAAGTTCTGCGTATTGCAGTGGCTGGTTGAGGTGTATAAAGCCTTGAATGGGTTGAGCACGCTGAATTCTGATGGGATCCTTCCACTTGTTCAGATTACGAACCTAAGGGAACATAAATTCAAATTAAGAAAGGACAGATGTAGAATAGATGTGCGGAAATTTGCCTTTAGCCAGTGGGTGTTAATTACTGGAACAAACTTCCATCTGTCGTTGTGGAAGTTGATAGGTTGAATAAATTTAAGGAGAAACTGGACAAGCATTTGGAGGGAATGGTGTGATTTTTTTTTTTTTTTTTTTTTTTTGGCTGATGCTGCATAAGCTCATACTCTTGCTTTCTTGCATCACATGCCACTACTACTACTACTACTACTATACAAAGGTTGGCAGGGTTGCCAACATTTGTAGAGAAGTAGTAGTAGTAGTACTTTCCAACTCACAGAACCAACTTTTCATCTTTCTCATTTATCATTCAGCTGCCATTTTCTGGAACACCTTCCTACATACGCATTTCCTGAAAATTACAGTTTACAGAAGTTCAAGTCTAATGTCAACAAATATCTTCTTTCGTCTTCTCAACCTCCAACCCATGCACAGTACTAAGTACTATAGGTTCTAATACCTGTCGTGTTTGTCGTTTTCAGGAAAACAAAAAAATTCGCTCACCAAGATTTATTACAGGGAAACGCAGATTATGAACAGACATACTATTCAACAAACCATGCAAATTGGAATACCATATGAACTGGTGTACCCTGCCCTTTCGTAGTGAAGTGGCAAAATTTTACAAAACAAAAGCAACAATTGAATAAACCGTGTAGTATCTACAAAATAAATAAAGTTTATTGGTAAAAGAACCTCAAAGTGTTAAACTTATGTGCATTTGAAATTACTGTACACCAACAAAAGTACACAGAATAACAGAAAAATTATATTACATTGATTCCTATGAAAACCAAATGCATGAGAAAAGAGATAAGTCCTCCATAACCGTATAGTGCTTTTGCTACTTGTCACTCATTTGGAGAGCTTTGGGTTTGATTTCCATCAACTGGAGAAATTTCTAAGGTTCTCTGTAGTCGATGCTTTAGTTAGCCTATCTCAGATGGATGAAACAGAGTTTTATACATTGAGTTATTCTGGATTTTTCAGTCTTCACAACATGCAAATTGGACCATGAACACACATAATGCACTATGGAGCTCAAGTCATTATCTAAAACTGATGTGCCTAAAAAACCACCACCAACGACAGAAGAGACAAACAGAAAGGAAGAGATAAACTTTATTTTTCTAGAATGCACCTGTGTCATCCAGAGAATTTACCTGAATAGCAACAATCCATAAAAAGTGTCGTTTTAGGGCCGCTCGAAAACTAATTTATCTACCAATTGGTAAAACTTCCATGAATTGCATGTGTCCTCTAGTCGATTAGCCTATTTTTTCGACGTAAAAAACCGAGTTTATCGAGATGTGGGGCGAACCTTGCCATACTAACTGGTAGGTTGCTGTAGGGTTTTAGGCATATCAGCAACTTAGGCCATAATGTACCGTATGAACGGCCGCCGTAGCCGGTGCATAGGTACGCGCGGGTGCATAGGTACACGTGCCTTAAGTGACCGCGGTTCAAGCCCGTGGCTGCTAAATACAGTGCTGTTTCTTGTATTCTCTCTATCTCGAGAGCTCCTCTGACTGTTTGGTCATCCCGGAGAATAAACAGAAAATTTATTTATTTATTTACATGTGTTGTGCGGCCGGGTTGCAGTTTGTTGCATGAAAAACCCGTGTTCTGGGGAAAAAAGCCATGACTTGCCAACTCAATCACGTTGGAAAAAAGGACCATAATATTCTTCTGATTATTGAGGGTATTTGAACTCAGGTCTTTTCCACCTAGTGTGGAGAAGACAGTGATCATACCAACTATGCTACTCACGAGGGCGATATCCACTCATGAGACAGACTAACTCAGCCACAGAGTGAAAAAAAGAGCAATCAAGTTCCTGGTATCATTTGGGAGAATCTGAAGCCAGACGTTTTCCACCTGGTGTGGGAAGGGCGGTTAATATAACCAATCTGCTATTGACACAAATTCTAAAGTGATTAGAGGTCAAATGTCAGCACCGGTCCAGTGCGCTGGAGGCTAAATGATATGGGTTAAATAAAAATAAAATAAAACAGTATTAAAAAAAAGTAGTAAAATAAAATAAAATAAAACATATATATAGATAAAGAATAAATAAAAAAAAGGAAATTGCTAATAAAATAAATAAATAAAATGAAGGTGAAGTAAAATTATATAAAATAAAATAAGTTAAAAAAAAAACCCAGTTGCCCAGACTTGCTTCTATTTTCTCTAGCCAGTATGGCTAAAGGAAATAGAAGGAAAACAAAATTTACACAAAAGTAAATAAATAAAATATATTAAAAAAATAAATAAAATAAAAAATAAGAAAAAAAAGAAAAGAGAAAAAAATATATATAAATAAATTTAAAAGAAAAAAAATTAAATTAAAAAAATAAAAGTGAATCCTCTAAGATTAGACAAATCCCACACCCATTGGGGGCAGTGCAATACTAGTGGGTGCCAGCAATCCTCGGGTTGCCCAGGCACAAGGAGATAAAAGTAAAAAAAAAAAATAATAATAATAATAAATAAAAAGAAATAAATAAATAAAAAAAACTGGATCTACATGATCTTCTAAGAGCTATTCATGGTGACAATATTTTAACTTTGCAAGACACCTCTCACTGTTGAGGCTGACATTATTGAAGGTGCTGGAGGCACTGTAGGAGGTGAAGCTGAAGCAGGATTGGACAAAAGTAGCTTTCGTCTAGCAAATAAATCAAAAGCAAATTGTTGTAGGATTCCAAGGTGTGAGGCAGATTCTACTAGATGTTTTTCGTTGCCAGGTGAGAAGGTGTTTATACGGTCTTGTAGGGATTTCCGTAGGTCAGCATAAAGAAGGCAGTGATAGAGCAGGAGGTTACAGTCTTCCAGTTGTAGACAAAGGCAAGAATCGGTATTACTTATTCTGAACTGAAAGAGTTTGGAGTTGAAAGAGCTTCCGTTGTCCAGTTATGATAAATGATGTGTAGAGGTTTGAAGAGAACCATAGGGAATTTTTTTTGTTAGTAGTAAAGGAGACGTCTGGTATAATTTTATATGTAGTTCTGCCTTTAGGGGTTGTATTCCAACGATCTTGCCAAATTTTTGTTAAAGCAGACCAAATCTGGGTTTTTTTCAGCTCTGGTGTCTACAAGGACATTATCCTGTATTCCATAGAATTCCATGGAGGTCTAATGTTTTTGAAAGTAGCAGAAGGCACGGTGTAAAATATACAAGTCCAGAGGTAATACTCCAGCTATGACTTGCAGGGCATCAGTTGAGACAGTTCTGCAGGCATGGAGCATTGTAAGAATCATGGATCTTTGAAAGGAGAGTAGTTTTGATTTTTTAAATAGGTATGAATACTGCCTTGTAATATAAGGGAAGAATTCTGCATCCAAGCCTCCAGTCGGTTCTTGTAATCCGGGCAACAGCCATAGTAAATTTCTTGATTTTATCTATTAGGTGGTTTACGTGGAGAGTAAAATTGAGCCGATCATCAATGATCACACCAAAATGTTTTAAGTGCTTTTTTTTCCCTACTCTTATCTATAAATTTTTATTTTATTTTATTTTATTTATTTTTTAACTAACTTTTTTTCTTTTTTTGATTTTAATTATGATTTTATTTATTAATTTTTTCTCTATGCTGGTACCCTAGGTTTGGGTAGCTGTGGGTGAGGGATTTGCTGGCCCACATTGGTATAGCACTATCTCCAGTGAGTGCGGAACTGCGCCCTCTTCAGGGCAGACAAAGATTGTAATGGTCTATCTCCACTTGGCTAAGAACATATCTAGTTGTGGCCCACCTCTTCGCGGTGTAGACGGGCACCGGGCATGCTTTCCAGGAGATCACCTGCCCGGTGGCAAAGACGCCAGAAACAACACAACATAAACATAATATTACACGTTTCTGGCCGCTCTACAGAGTTGTGTATCATCACAAAGTAACAGGGCAGAGATGAACTTATGTTCCTCGAGCCGCTATACAGAAGTTACTATAGATGTCTTCATGATAAATGGTTATCACAGTCGTGCAACCGTCCACAAGCCACTAATACCAGACTCTATCTAGTTTTGTGTATGGCCGTTACCATAACTTTGCTGTTATTGTACAATAGACCAATGGAGAGCTGTGCATTGGAGGACCACTGATGTTTTATGGTATACAAGACTTGGGCTGTAGTGTAGTAGAAACCCAGAGAAAGCTACCTGCTGGACAGTATCGTCTCAATAACTAAGTTTTTGGAGGTGAAGCATGATGGTCTGTGGCTATATTTCATGGTTTTGCCTGGTTGTTTTTGTTAAAACCATGAATGTTGAGGTATACATAAACGTCTTGGGCAGCAATACGTTACCTACATTGTGGCAGCACATCGAAGAAGGGACAGCATTATGGAATTAATGTCACCTAGTGGTTCCTTAATCTGCAAATTCTTAATGCACGAATAATCATTGCTGATAATCAGATCAAGAGTGTTACTCCCTCTGGTTGCCTCTTGAACATGTTGCTGTAGAAAACAGTCATCCAATAAATCCACAAATGTCTTGCTAGTGTGCGAGTGACCAACCCACAAGTTCCAGTCACTATCTGGAAAGTTAAAATCCCCCATTACAAGACATTCTGATTTACTGGTCCACGCTATTTCTCTGCACAACTGTTTGTTTTATTCATCAGACTCATTAGGCCTATAACACACTCCTACTCTCACTTCCCCCTTTCCCAGTGTTTGTCACACCAAACAGACTCAACATTGCACTGTCCATCCATGTCAACTGGATGCACTTAGATTTTTGTGTTTCTTAAACTAACAGCATAACCCCTCCTTCACTCCTACCCTGTCTCTCCTTTCTGTACACATTGTACACCCCAAATTTCAATTCTGCACTACTTATAGCTGTGTGACACCATGTTTCTGATATCTCAACAATATAAAATACTAATACTAAAAATACTGATACTAGCAATCAGTGCTTTTTTGGGACTGTACCGCATACCGGCACCTTTATTAACAGTGACATTTGGATGCAGTGCACTTTGAAATTTGTAATATTCCGTAAATTTTTTCATGTTTACCTACTATTTAAATAAGTTTAAAATTATTTAACTAAATTTGCATTTTTCACTCTCTATTGTTAAGATATTTTCTAAATAAAACTGTATAACCATTTTTATAATTCTAAATTACTCGGTCGGACCTCTGTTTTAAATTATTTTAAATTTAAAACAAGCAAATTATTTTAAATTTCCCTTGGATGTTACATTTAAAATTTTTTCCTTTGAGCAAAGAAAATTTTCATCTAGCGAACGGATTAGGAGTGAATTAACTCGGTAGGCACTGTTCGCATTTCTGGCCTTCAGGCAATTTGTGCTGCCGTGTGAATTAAGAGAGCTAAAGGGATTACCATTCTACAACTTAGTGGTACCTGGTAAAATCTATCCGTCCACCTGTCCCACATATGGAGAAGTCGTGCTGGTCAACAGTGAGCAGATCAAGGGGTATTCCCAATGGGCTCTGGTCCACCTTCTACTGCGGTGGTGTCTAAACTTTTTCCGTGCAGGGGCCATTCTTAAAAAAAAATTCAAAGTTAGATTTCTTTAGTGTGTTCCTTTTTCCATATCTTGTTGCATGTAAAAGTAAAATTGAAAATATTCGAAAATTTTTATTAAGTACAATACACAATTACATTTACTGAACAAAACATTTAATGAGAATTTTTTGATAATTAACAAATTTAAAATGCTGTTTTAGTTTACTTTCTGGGCAGGCTGTAGGTTGGATACCTTTGTGAATCAACTGCAAGTGCCCCGTTGGAGAATTAGAAAAGTGATTTTCTTTTACCCCGACAAATAATCTGTTGTTTCGTGGAAGTGCGTTATCCACATTTTTCGTAAATTCTCCTTATCTCTGTTTACATGGTCACAGTACCTGAATATTTGAATGACACTGAAATTTTGGAGTTAAAAAAAAAAAAATAAAAAAAATATATCAAATTTAAGAACTAGTGACAATACTGATGATGAGAGAATGAAAACGAAAACCACGAAGGTATTAAACCTTGTAAACATGAATTGTTGGCATTTGGTGAAAATAAAGTTAGAAAATTAGTTAAATGAAAGAGATACAAATCGTGGATTTTGGGAAAACCTAATTGAAAAGTTGGTTTCGGAAGAAATGAAACATTTGATGGACGCTCTGAGTACGATACCAATTTCAAGTGAATGTGAACGAGGATCTTCACATATGAATCTGATCGTCAGCCCAACCAGAGCTTCGTTGATGACAAAAAGTTTCTTCACTACTATTTCTTAAAATTGTATGCCCACCGCTGACCCACTTCGATCCAGCAAAATATGTCAATTCATGGCTGCTTCAGAAACATCATTCAGCAACCCACACAAAAAGAGGAAGAAAAGGAGTCGGCATAGGGTGTCGGATGAGAACTTAATAAAAAATTTGGAATATTCTACAAAAACTTTATTATGAAATTATTATTATTTGTTATTTATTTTTACTTATTTTTAAGGTCCGTAGTCTAACGAAGAACCCTTATGTCACTTGGTTGTCTGTCTGTCCGCCCATCTGTCACAGCATTGTATCTCTGGAACCACTCAACCTATTAACTTGAAATTTTGCATGGGTTTGTACATCATGTGGGCCAACATAACGCCATATCGATCGTTGTTGACAAAAATTTGTCTGAGAAATGGGGGTAAAATGTTGGGGGCATAAAATATCGACAACCTATAGCTTATTATACACTGTTACAAAGAGCTCATCTAGTAGGTTTAAAATATTTTTAAAATTAAAAATGGCGGACCCAGACAGGAAAATTTGAGTAATTTTCGTGTACCCCCCCCCCTCTTTCCATCGCTAATGGAGCTAAAAATTTAAAAATCACATTAGCTATGCGTTATTCAATCCTTATCAAGGGAAAACTATTCTGATTGAAATCTCATTTACTTTTTGAGTTAAACTTAAAAAAAAGAATTTTTATTGCACTTGGATTCTTTGTACTAAGTAACTCTCCTTTTGGTGGCAAAAAGATTGCTAATTTGTTAGTTAATAATTCTATAAAAGTCATTTATAAATTTTGCAACGAGAAGTATTTTTTAACAATTTTCAAAGCTGCAATTGTCCCGGCAAGGAGGTACCCAAAGAGGAGCAGTGTTGAGGCGGCGGTAGTGGGGAGGCGTCTGTGCGGAGTCTTGCATAGCCCTCACCTGCCAGTCACTTTTCCCCAAGACTAATCGCTTCTCCCACCGTTGAACAGAACATGCAATAAAACTTTCATTTTCTTATCCAGTGACGTCTCCAAACATCCACAACATACTTTCATTTATATAAAATAAAATGTTTATATAAATAAAAATAGCTACAAAAATGAAAATCAAATGAATGTGAAATGCAACGTATTACTAAAATCACTGGATAACTTTTTAGAAAATGATCATTTTATTTATTTTTAGTAAAGTGTGAGAGCACCTTTATCCTTAATGAAATCATTGACTTTTATAAGCATATCTCCTATATGTTTCTGGTAGTTGGCACAATTTATCAGTGCATAGAACTTTCCAGGTCACAGGAATGATGTGCTTTCTGTGGGATAGCAATAACTGGTATTCTGTAGAGCAATGTGTAACTTACATGCAGCAGCCCAAGAATAAAACTTTGAGGCTATGCAGTTCTCCACAAATAGTGACAGTGCTTACACATGAAATTTGCACATCCAATCACAGTTTTTGCACAGATGGCCTTACAGGCTGCAACTGCTCTACTCAAAGAATGACAATCTGTTGCCAAATTTTTGTGATCCACCAGAATCTTTAGGCATACCTGTATCACCATCACCACCAGTCTTCCATCACTCATGCTTGACTAGAATATCCGAAAATAGCAGTTTTAACCACAAACAAGCCCGTATGTCATCCAATATCATATCTCTTTCACACTCTGTACATTCGAACAGCAACTCATAATGGTTTTTAACAGATCTACTAATCACAGACACTTTATTTTTGTTTGCCAGATTAACATATCTGGGATCAGCTTTTAGTGGGAAGATTTAATCAAGTCACTAAAATATTAGGAGTAATTTGTTTTATAACCAAATAGATAAGACTCACTCTTTAACAGATAACAAAACTCCATTTTCAAGCAAATAAGTTCTCATATAAATTCAATTTCAAATATATACTCAGAACAACCATTATTATCAAGTGTCAGTTGATTGCACTATAGCTGAACAATGTCGGTTTAGAAGTAGATTCATTTCAAATGTGCATTCCAAATGTGATAAAACTTGTGATATTATACAATGTGCACCTTTATAATTTCATTTCTAGAATCAGTACTTTAAAATTATTAACAAAATTTCTACAATTAATAATGATATAACAATAATGATATAATGATATAACAAGGATCTTGAAGCATGTTATAATCATAATGGCTAATAGAATGACAGCAGCAGCTTCCTTTAATAATAAGAAAAGTCAGCTCACTTCTTAACAATCAAAAGAAAAAATAATTCTTCTTGCCTATTACATGCATGCTAGCCAACTGTAAATGCATCAAATGGAACCCTGAGGTAATCAACTACAATAATACAATAACATGTGGAACAGACACATATAACCAGATTATTATTATTATCATCATCCATATGGTGCAAGGAAGCATGAGGCTTTTGCTGCACCAGCCAAAAATAAATTGAGTTATCCTGTGTGTGTGTGTGTGTGAATGAGAGAGAGAGAGAGAGAGAGAACAAGTCAAAAATAGAAGGGAATTAGAAGAAAGAGAAGAATGATGATAATGATGTAAATACTTCAGATGTAAATAATTCTGCGGAAGCACAACAATGATTATTTTATGATATCCACGTTAGTTAAATTTTATGATATCCACTGAAATATCCAAATTCCACTGGAATTAACTCCTATTTTTTTATCTCACAATAAATGTGTGAAAGGATAGGGGGAAAAAACCAAAAGGAAGAACTACTGGTTCCAATTAGAAATGTCCATTCTCTCCAGCCTTAAAACAAAAATACAGGATCCATAATTACAGTTGCCAAGTAGTTCTCAGCACATCAGAAAATGAACAGAAAAACAACTGAAGTCTCCTAACACACTCTCTTAAGACTAGACAAGGAAGGTGTTTATTTTAGTGATGGGCATAATTAAGTCATAATTGACATAATCAATATGAACGTTAGGCAATTATGAAATGGATAACAAGAAATCTGAAGATGAAAAAAAAAAAAAGATAGTGAAGGGATTCGGTCTGATGTTATGAAAAGATAAAGTGAAAGTAAAAATAAAAGTAAAAAAAGCAAAAGATAAAGTGTAGATATTGTACAGTACTGCCCATATCATATTGTAGATTTCATAATCAACTAATCTGCATATAATTGATTATGAAAATGACATAATGAGAATGCCACAATATATAATTGTAGTTTGTTGTTACAATTTCACAATTAACTCATTTTCATATAACAGATTATAAAAATCATTTAGTTGTACCAATCACTAGTTTATTTTGCTCATCTTGACCATATAAAAATGTTCTATAAGATGTTCTAAAAGTTCTATCAGCACAATGGCACTTTGTCCACATGCACTATTTAGACACAGATGTCTTAAAAATTTCTTCATGGTATAATGATTTTGATTAGAAAAAAAAAAAAAATATATATATATATATATATCTCCAATAAATAAAAGTTAAAATAGAATGGTAGCATGTTTACAAATTGTTAAGAAAAAATACAAGTGAAAATTCACCCAGTACAGTGGTAATGTGATTTAACCTTCCATTGTTAAAATGGTTTCTGACAGGCGACACTTTTTTTTTTTTTTATTTGTAAATGAAATCAAACCCTGCCACTTACCTTTACCATTAATATTCTCTAATTCAGTGTTTCTCAACCTGTGTTCTGTGACACATTAGCGTGTCGCGAGTATACTTGACGTGTGCCATGGAAAATGCAAATTAGAAAAAAATTAAGAAATCCAAGTTATCTAAGAAATCCTTAGATAACTTGAATTTCTTAATTTACCTAAGAAATTCTTATAATAAAAATTATCAAACAAAAAATTCATTTATTGACGTTACATTGACCACCGGCAGGCTCTTTTCCGAAAAAATTCATTTATTGATGTTACACTGATCACCGGAAAGATCCGATAAGAGAGCTTTCCAGTGGTCAGTGTAAAGTATCGTTTTGATACTTTAACAAATAACAAATGTATTATTAAATATACCCAACAGAAATAACTTCCTGTTCGTGAATATATGAGTATAGCAGAGACTGTAGTGTGTAGTATGCCACAAAATTTTAGCATCTTTGAAAGTGTGCCACAATAACGAAAAGGTTGAGAAATGCTACTCTAACTAGTTAGACAGTATTTTCTATTTTAACTTCAGTATACTATGAATTACATAACATTAATTTTTTATGCGGTGTTTTTCAGATGCCAGGTGAGCAAAAGTGTCTCTTTCTTCTAAGCAATTCCCATTCCTATATGGTGTCTGTAATATGTCAATAACACGTGGATTATTTACAAATGCCATGGAATTGTCTAATCTTGCTTTGGATCTTTGATTTCTCTGGCTAAACATTAACAACTAACAAATATACAGATGTTCACATTGCATCTGCTGGACAGCACGCAAATGTCTGGGTTTCAATCTTGGGATCGATGATCTTTAAAATTGTAAGAATCATTATGAAAAAAAATATGTTTTCTCCTTTATGGGAATTCCCCCCCCCCCGTTATGTATACTGGTACCAAGTGCATGGGGTGGCTGGTTGTGTCTGATTGCTTAATATTATTGTTACTGCTACAGGTGTTCAGGTTACAGCTTTCTGAAGTTCAATCAGGTAGGTAGCCATTTCCTTCTTGTTTCTCATCTGATCTTGTGTGCGATCATCTTGTCCGCTATTATGGCATGGTGCTGTTTAGTGTGAGTAGAGGTCTCTAGTATAGCCTGAGGCTCACACTTGTAATACTGTAAACTTTCTTTGATCGGCTGGTATTTTTACGCTAGCTTCTGATGTATTATCCTAGCCACCTGGTTGTTTCTGTAAGTGTAATCAGCTGGGTGATCACCCTGCATCCTGTAGTGATGTGCTAGATTGTTTCTGGGGCCAGGTGGCATCATCAACATGTGTCATCTGTTACTCCGGTGTCCCTGAGGATGTATTTCCTATAATTCTTAGTGACTGTTCTTTACCTGGTCCTGGATGGCGAGCATGGATCCTTCAGTCTCGGGGATGAGCCTTCTGTTTATGAGCCAAGCGTTGGAAGCCATCTTATCTATGTAGTCTTGATGGAGTTCATTATAGTGTTTTCTTCATCCATCTTTCTGTCTTTGTTTCTTCTGCCTGTGTCAGTGTGGTCTCCTTGTTGAGGTTGAGTGCCATTTGTCTGTCTTTCTTATGGCTTGGTAGATTGGTACTGTTTTTCTGGAAGTAATCATGCAGATTCTAATTGCCTTCTTGAAAAATTTGCTTTCAGCCAGAGAGTAAGTGCTTGTTAGAACAAACTACCATCTAGTGTTGTGGAAGTATATAGCTTGAATAAATTTAAGGAAGAATTTGACATATTATTTGAAGAATGGGCGGAGGTGGGTAATGTTTTTTTTTTTTTTTTGATGAGGCTGTATAAATTTGCTTTCTTACATCATATGCCAGTACTGATAATAATAAAATCATAATTAATAGATTCCCATTTTTAATTCAATAAATATCTAAAAATTAAATTTTTATAATTAAAACAAAAAGGGGTATCACACATATGCCATGCAAAAAGTCTTTGTCGAACTGAAGGTGCAAGAGATGGAAGATTAAACAAAGCATGGTATCGAGGATTAAGGTGAACACGGCTCATTACAGAAACTTTCGTTTTTTTTTGTTTTATAATAAAAACCCTGTTTTGTAACAGGAAAAGGACATCTTTCAAAGTTATTATTCACAGTAAGATACAGTCAGTTCTGCTATAACGTGGTACATGTGTTCTGTTCCTAAAAATCTGAGCGTTACGGCATTTCGTGCATTAAAAACAAGAGGACTTATGGATAAAATAGGAATCGGAGCAGAGCACTCAAAAAAAGAAAAAACGCTCGGTGTAGCAAGTAAAACACTAAAAACAGTTAGAAACCCAATAAAATTGTTAACACAGGTTTAAACATCTTAAATTTCTAATAAATAAATATTACAGTAAATATAGCACTGTAATATATACACACTAATTAATATTTCGGTTCACTGACTTTTTTTTTTGGATTCTAAAATTTAAAACAGTAAAAAAGATAAGAAATCAATAATGAGGAACATGGCACGCATAAATGAGATACACAGTAACAATTTTGTGTATTAAAAATAGGAAGCTTAAAAAATAGGAATGAACAGAAGATTCTGATAATTTATTTATGTTTTTATATGATTGAAGATTTCATGGAAGGGAAAACACATTTCATCATAATAAAGTAAAAATCCACAGAATTCCAGCTACTATATCAGTATTATGGCAAATGCAATAAGATCAAGTTTACTATCCATTTATAATTAGATTGCACTAATAAAAAAGCCCAATAAATCGGGAACTGCAAATTGTTTTATGGTAGTGACCTCCAGAAATGTACTCCTCTGCTCACACTATTATGCATCACGAAATTTTTGTTCAAACTGAAAAATGTGAGCTCCTGAAAACATGTGTAAGCCTACAATATCTTGTAAATACAGCAAATGACAAGTCTGTCTCCGACCAATACAACTACGGTAAATGGGAAATATAGCTCTCACACATTTGACATTTTTTTAAACTTAGTGAACTTGTATGTATTGCTGAGCAGGTCACCATGTGTAGCTTGGTGCCGGGTTTTGCGATCACATGATGTTACTAGCAGATGAAATTGTGCATGAGCCAATGTGAAAATTGCGTTATACCTGCATTGTTCCCTAATATATTAGTCGCGTTGGAGCAAATTTGCATTGCCAAAATGCACGTTATAGCAGAACTGACTGTATATCTAATGAATCAACACTGTATCAAAGAGTGGTTACTGGTACCTTGACACACACACACACACATGGCTTCAAGGAATCAAGGTATGAACTGGTAAAACCTTGCGATGGTTAAATTTTCAACTAAGTAATGATCAAAGTGAACTTCTGGGGTGAGGAATCTTCATGGATGGGTATTTTTAGAAAAAAAAAGTACACTTAAGCTTAATGAGACATTCCTCAGAAGTAAAACAATTTGAACTTCTTAAGTGAGATGTTTTAAATGGGTTTCACTGTAAAGAAAATTTTTTATTATTTGAAAAGCGGAAATTTCTTTGGCAATTTTTTTTTTTCTTTTTTGGTGTTGGAATTGTTCTGTTGTTTAAGATTCATTTTATTTCTTTAATGTGTAAACTATTTCTTTTATATATAGGCAGGAGCACAGTAATAACAAATAAATTATAGCATGGTTTTATGCTATGAAATGGACTACTCAACACAACTCTCAGTAAAGTTATTCCTTGAAATCGGGAAATGTTTTGATCTCTAAACTACATGATTTGAGAGTTTGCAACTTATACCTGATATATTCTAAAGTTAAACTAAAACATCCATAAATATTTATTTTTATCTATTATATTTTATTATATAAAAGTTATTCATATGAAAAAAATATGAATATGACTGAAGGGAGAATATAAAAAATAAATCTTATGTATCTCTATGTGTTCCGTGACTGTCATGTGCTTCTTGAGGTATAGGTATCACCAGTTGACTATAACTGTTCTGAGGTACCATTAAGCAATTCAAATTATTACATGGCACAGATTTCATCTCCAGCTACCCTTGGGTATATGGATAGCCAGCCATAACCCCACCCCCAAATCCCAACCACAACATAACTTCTGTATTCATCAATATTTTATTCAAAGTGGTACAAAGATGATGCTAACACTTGCATTACTACTCTCCTCTCAATCATCATTTCTGCCAACTGTCAAATTATTGATTGCACTCACAGTTGGTGCCAAAATTAGTGATGCAAAACAAGTGGCATGAATACTGGCTGATCCAGGATGGCTATCCATAGGCACTTGTCAACTCTGCCTAGTAATAATCTTCCAAATTATTATCTGTTTTTCCATTCACACCTCTGTGCAATATTCACAAAATATATAGGGCTTTATGGAACAAAAATTGGCAAGCATGCAGTGTCTGGCAGTCTAATCTCATTCCACCTTCTGAAAAAGGAGAGTATTACTATGTCACATAACCCCAGGGGCTCATATCTGGTGAGTATGAGCTTGGCACATCCAGGGTCCTGAGCTGGATATCATCATTCTTCTCTTCTTGGTGATCCCCTTCTACTTCTGACTCTCTCTCTCTCTCTCTCTCTCTCTCTCTGGGTAACTGAGAAATTTTCTTTTGGCTGGTGCAGCAAAATCTTCAGGCTCCTTGCACCATAAGGCTAATGATAATAATAATATCAGTAATCTCACTTAGACAGCATTTTGGTGGTGCTACTTCATGTAACCTAACCATTTAATTTAAAGATTAGATTACTAAGTTTCAATAGCAAAAGCTTAATTTACAGTACTCACCAAAAGTGAGTACCGTAAATTAAGCTTTTGCTATTGAAACTTAGTCTAATCACACGGTATTTTAAGACATTCTATAATTTATCTAATGTTAAGATTAGGTTACTTTAACAACCAACCAAGCAATTTAATTTATGACTCTGGCAACTCATAAATCTGTTTATATTTATATTTAATTAATGGAAATGCATATTAGGCATTATTTTCAAAAGGAATTAAATACATAGTTCCTCAATGACATTTCTGTTGTCATAACATAGAATTCTCTAGGAGATTTTGGAATCGTCAATAACAAAAGTTTGTGCAAATGCAGGAACATCTGCACTGCTCAGTGGCAATTTGCAAATATTATCACCCCCCATTGATTTTTTTATTGATTTTAAATTATATAAATTAAAAAACTCAATGACATAAGTAAGATATATTTTGTAAACCAAACCATAAACATATTGTACAGCTAGATAGAAAATATGCTATGGCTTGGATCTGAAACCATTGTAATTGGTCTTCTTGTTACATATTTGAAACAATTAAGATTTTATGAATGAAAATTCAGTGTCAACTGCTATTGATGTTAACACTGTTCTTCCTCCTCACTTTCATTTAAATGATGAAGATGAATTTGTGTGGCACCACCTACATCTTTCTGATTTCGTTTAATTGCTAGCTTTTTCTTTTTTGCTCCAACAACACATTCAGGCATCACAAACTTCCCACATTGAAATGAGCTACGTGACAGTTGAGGCACTCCATCATCTGTAGGTAATTCAAAAATTTTAGATTTATCTGGTTTGGTAAAGTGTGGCTTATCAGAATCAATCTCATCCACTTCCATACAAGAAGCTGCTGATTTTCTTCTCTCCATTTCTCTGAGAAATTCTACAGCAGTATGCGTATTAGTTTTATCAGACATATCACTATTCGGTACGTCAGCCAATGAATATTTTACCCATCTTTCAGGATTTCTTTCAAAGTCTGGCACGTAACTACGTCGAACTTTTCTCTTACGTGGTGGAGAGGCCATTGGCCTTTTAAATGATTTTTCCGATGTATCCAGCTCATTACACGTAGAATCAGGCTTAAATAATTTCTTAGCTGACACGGGATCTTGTACATCGCACCATTCCTTGTGTTGCTGTTCCAGAGTATTTAAACCACTAAATATAGAATTCAGCCGATTTGCGAAACCTTCACTGTTGCTTTTAAGCTGAAATCCATCACCTTGATTACTGTTACCAGAATATGAACTCATTAAAGAGGATATAAGCCTTCTCTTCAGATTTGATGGGAACAAATTCTCGTCTTTCAGCATACCTCACTTACAAAACGATACATCGCAGACATCTTTATCGTAAAATATATGTTGCTATTAATATTTATGACCAACGTAAATACCCAAAAGCAGCGATGAATTACTAATTGTTGATAAACGTTACAGAACATCAGCTAGTTTATAATATTTATAGCATAAAAATTCAACAGAAAAGTATCAAATCACCTACACACAATAACAACTCCATACGTTTCAAGCGTCCTCTGTCGGCACTAAACATCACTTTGCATGTGTTTTTTTCAAGTGCAAATTTTACTATCTACGAATAATTATCCTTTTGCTTTCTGGTTGGACAGACAACTTGAGAAGTGGAGCCCGCTAATTAGCGGGTCTCGACTACTCAAGTTGTCAGTCCAGCTGTCTAATAAAGTTTCGAGACTTTAGGACCTCCACATATTTGTTTGCTTTCTGCTTGTTGTTCTTGTTATTTGGTTTTTAGGAGCATTAGCAACTAAGGCCATATTGCTCCGGGGATATGCGGTGATCATTCCCTGACCTTTCCGCATCCTCCGTATTTGGTGGCTCACGGGCTCGAACCCTGATCTAATCAA
Source organism: Mastigoproctus giganteus (assembly GCF_048544385.1). Taxonomy (NCBI): domain Eukaryota; kingdom Metazoa; phylum Arthropoda; class Arachnida; order Uropygi; family Thelyphonidae; genus Mastigoproctus; species Mastigoproctus giganteus. The sequence continues at coordinate 207,021,952 of NC_143579.1, forward strand.
AAAAGTATGTGCTACGCACTGTTGCTCCTCCCAACCTGGCTACGGAGGCGCCCCTATTTGCTTTCTGGTATGTAGTTAATTGGATAAGTAAATATATTGCAAGACAGGATTACCCATGGTCTCGGGGATACAGGAGCCACGTACAGCTGTGCACAAAAACGTTTATACAGGTTGAATGAAAAGGGGTTTCAATACAGTCTGGATTCGTCCACGCAATTGCTCATCTGAAATATATTATGCACTGGTCAGACAAACGCAACATTTGTTGAGATGAGAAGTGCTCTATTATAATTATTAGCTATATGGTGCAAGGAAGCCTAAGGCTTATGCTGCAGCAGCTAAAAAAAAATTCCCGAGTTACATTGAGAGAGAGAGTGTGTCAAAAGTAGAAGGGAGGGGTATCACCAAGAAAGATGATATCCAGCTCAGGACCCTGGGTGTGCCAAGCCCATACTCACGAGCGAAAGAGAAAGAGAAAGAGAAGCACGTGCTTTATTCTCTCACCCATCATCATTTGTTGTTCCATTCTAACGTTAAATAAATAAATAAAAAAACTAAATATATAAGAAAATACAATTATGTGCTTCCTGCTCACACAGGTAATCCAGTTCACCTTTAAATTTATTCAAACTGTTAGCCTCAACTACCTGTGAGGGCAACTTGTTCCAGCAATCAATGACTTGCTCGCTGAACGAAACCAGGGGCTAACATCTGGTAAGTATGGACCTGGCACACCCAGGTTCCTGAGCTGGATATCAGCATTCTTCTCTTTCTTCGTGATACCCTCCCTTCAACTTTTGACTCTCTCTCTCTCTCTCTCTCTCTCTCTCTCTCTCTCTCTCTCATATTGCTAATAATAAAAATAATAATAATAATAATACAATACAATTTACAATACAATACAATTTTATTTATCAAGAGAATTCGTTTACAATAAATAATAATAATAATAATAATAATAATAATAATAATAATAAGAAGAAGAAGAAGAAGAAGAAGAAGAAGAAGAATAAGAAGAAGAAGAAGAATAAGAAGAAGAAGAAGAATGCTGATATCCAGCTCAGGAACCTGAGTATGCCAAGTCCATACTCACCAAATGTTAGCCCCTGGCGAACTCTAGGCATAGCTAACGTCCACAACTACTGATACAAGAAGCTCACGTGCACACACAAGCACCTGGCAGAGCAGTTCACCCGAACGATAAGGCACCCAGAGACAATCCGGAAGTTTCTCACTCAAGGAATCACATATCTGAAGCCTAAAGACGAAGACACAAGAGACCCAGCGAAATATAGGCCAATCACCTGCCTCCCAACAATGAACACGATCCTGACCAGCTGCATAATCAGGAGGATATCCGATCACTCGAAGAGCCAGATCATAATGGCCGAAGAGCAGAAAGGATGCAAGCGGTTGAGCAAAGGATACAAGGAGCAATTAACCACAGATGCCGCGGACATGGAGCAAGCATACAAGAAGCGCTGCAACATGTACACAGCATAAATCAATTACCGTAGGGCCTTCGACTCCATGCCTCATATATGGCTAATAGAGGCGCTGAACATATACAAAGTCAATCCGATAGGGTCAAACTTCCTAGGAGAAACGATGGCGAAACGGAGTACCACAATTAAGGTCGAAAACATCACAACCGGGCCAATACTCATCAGGAGAGCAATCTTTCAGGGTGATGCCCTGAACACATTGTGGTTCTGTCTATAACTTAACCAGCTATCTACCATGCTCAACAGTAGAAAGTACGGATTTAACCTCAAACAAGGAAGGAAGAACCTGTACACCCTCACCCACCTGATGCATATGGATGACAGCAAGCTCTACGCGGGAACCGAGAAGCACCTTCAGCAACTACTCCAGATCACCGAAGAATTCAGCAACGATATTAGGATGGAAATTGGACTAGACAAACGCCAGACATACGGATTGCGTCAGGAAGAATTAGTGGACCGAAACTACCAGCTGCAGGGTGATAAAGAGACCGAAGCCAGGGCAGAGGGAAAGGCCTACAAATACTTGGGTATGATCCAGGCTCAGCAGTTACATCACAAGGAAATTAAGGCCTGCCAGACCAAAAATGAAATCAGAGACTCAGAAGCCTGCTGAAAACAAAGCTGAATGGAGGGAACACAGTTAAAGCTATAAACACCTATGCAGTCCCAGTGCTAACATACTCCTTCGGGATCATAGATTGGAATAACACAGAGCTGGAGGATATCATGAGAAAGAAAAGGACAATTATGACCAAGAGCCGCCAACACCACCCGAAATCTGCCGTGGAGAGACTGACAATTGTCGGGAAAGAAGGAGGAAAGGGCCTGATAGACCTCATTGAGCAACAGAAGACAGAGATAGTTAACCTGAAGGATTACTTCCAGAACCACACAGCAGCACTCCACCAGGCCATAAGGAAGATAGACAAGCGGTATACTCCACTGAACCTAAGCGAGGAGTACACACCCAAGCAGGAGGTACAAACGAAGCAGAGAAGACACTCCATGGCAGATACTACAATGATCTCCATCAAGATCACATAGATAAAATTGCTTCCAATGCATGGCTCACGAGCGGGATACTCTTCTCCGAGACTGAAGGATTCATGCTCGCCATCCAAGACCAGGAAATAAACACCAGGAACTATAGAAAATACATCGTCAAGGAACGCGGAGTGTCAGATGACATATTTTGACGATTCCACCTGGCCTCAGAAACGATGCAACACATCACTACGGGATGCAAGATGATCACTCAGACCGAATAAACTCATAGACACGACCAGTAGCAAGAATAATAAATCAGAAGCTAGCAAGGAAATACCAGTTGTTCGAAGAAAGTGAGAGTGTTTTTTGACAAGCAGCACCGGTGCTTTCGCACATTCAACTCCGCATTTGGATCTCTTGTGAAGTAAGACAGTACTGTCAAGGCCAGATAGCATATGTTAGTGTATGTTCATGTTTGCTTAGTGCGGGTTATGTTGTTCGTCTGGCCGCTTAGCCTAGAGTCTGTGGAGCACCACAGAAAGGTAGTTACTGTCACTGGCACTGGGAGCCGGACCAGGTAAGTGGGAAGAGAACTCTGGCTGGCCAACCCTGGGGTTAGCCTGAGCTTCCCAGGGAGGGCAAAAAAAAAAATTTCTTTTTTGAAATAGGAGAAGGGGTGATAGGAGAAGGGCAGGATTACTGACTGTGCGGCAAGCTCTGGTCACAGTGAGTAGGATATTGCGATGAGATTGAGGAGAAAAAAGAAGGTAAGCAGAAGAAACAGGACGAGGTAGGGTGGGCTCCCCCAAAAAGGAGGGAGCCCACCCTACACCAGGAAAAAAAGAAAAGATTGTGAGGTCAAGTGACCCACAAAGTCAGGTTGCCTAATGGCATGACCCTGCATTTGACAAGTCAAATGCCAGTCCCACTCCCAGAGGAGTATTTATGTGAGTTCCTACTCAAGCAGGAAAACCAGATATTGTCCTACACCTCGAAGAGAAGAGGTGCCAGCAAGTGAGTGGGTCCCACATTGGGCAAGGGCCCAGCGTCAGCAATTAAAATCTTCTTCAGCCAAAGGTTACTTGTAAGCAATGAACAGTGTCCCACACTAGGTAGATTTGGATCATCTTCTCTTAGGGGATAAGAGGAGGCACATGGATTCATTAAGCTCAAGGATTGCTTGGAGTTTTGTGTCAAATGTAGAAAAGTCCTTTTGAGTTGGTGGGTTTGTAAGATAGTTTCCTTTGTGAACGTTGAGAGATTCCTGTTATGTCACGATAAAGGTCAATATCCTGTTGGTGTTTTCTTTGATTCCATTAAGAATATGTTCTGTGAATTGAGTTTTGGGTTCATTATAAGATGGGGGTGCGCTGAACAGTTTGCTGTAGGTGAATTTGTCGCATTTCAAATACAGTCTGGGCAAAAGTAGTGAAGGCTTTGTAGTTGGTTTCGTCAATTACATTAGAGATGTTCCTGCCCACTGGGTATATTTCCAGTTCTGGTAATTAGGAGACTTCTGGGTAAATCATAAAGAGGGCAATTATACATGAGGTGAATCCAGTCTTCGTTGTCACCGCATGTGCAGAGAGGAGAATCGGTGAGACCCAGGGCATGCAGCAAACGATCCATGACCAGTGAGGAAGAACGAGACTTGGAGGCCTGGTGAGTACCCCAGAGGAGGTTTTGGTGCAGTTATCATAACTTGTGGAAGAAATCTTTTAGTTGTTTCACCTTTGGCTGTTTGCTCCCAAGATCTTTGCCAAAACTGGAAGAGCTTAGAGTAAATCTGCTTGATTTCGTTTTTTGGATCATTAGCTAGATCTAGTGTCATATCCAGAATGGTGGTGGGAATTCCTCTCTTTATGCAGTATGCAAGGCCACAACGAATAACCTTCAGGTCCAGAGGAAGAGTACCTGCTAAGACATGCAGGGCAATATTACTGACTGTGCGGCAAGCTCTGGTCACAGTGAGTAGGATATTGCGATGAATTGAGTGTACCGTACTACAAATATGAATCCCAGGCAGCCCCAACCCGCAAGCTGTACTGCTACCACGCCATAATAGCGGATAGGACAATCCCACACAACAAACCGGGCATAACCCTTGTGGACAAGAAGGAAAAGGCTACCTATGTGATTGATATAGTGGTATCCAACACTGGCAACGTGCAGAAAAACCAAGGGGAAAAAATCAGGAAGGACACGAACCTAAGACAGGAGATCAAAGAGATTTGGCATATGCAACAAGTAACGACCATCCCGATCATGTGAACCACAGATATGGTACCAAAGACCCTACATAACAGCCTAGCAGCAATAGGTCTCCCAGAGAACACCTACAAGGAACTCCAGAAAGTCCCAATCCTGAACACCGGTTGGATAGTCAGAGAGTTCCTCGACCAACAATAATACCAGACATAACAACAACCACCCTGTGTACTTGGTAGCAATACCTGTCACGATGTGGATTACACAATCAGGGAGAAAAAACTGGACTACAAGCCTGATGGACCCGGGTTAGAATCCCGCCTTAGTGGAAGCGAACGTTGCCCTGTTACACTGGGAGACCGATATAATAATAATAACATTAAAATGGTGATAATAATAATAAAAAAAAAAACATCGCCAACGTTACCCCATTGGACTTACCTTCCCCAATGTAAGAGTGATGGGTGGGGCAGATAGGGGCGCAATCTGGTGTCGCTAGCGTGAACTAAAATAAATTAAAATAAACCACTGGACATAAGCCGAAGCTAAACAAGTCCACCATCCATAGATTGACGATGTCGCAGAGAAATATTATTCATACTGCATCGAGTGTGGCGCAGGATAAAGTCACTCGCGTTCAGGCCTTATGCAGAGGAGTCGATTCGAAACGTTGCAGACAGTCTCCTGAGCAAGACAGTGGAGCAAGTGGTGCTGTCCCCCGTAAGGCTACCCCAAGAGAAGGGCAAGACTATCCAGCCCCACCAACTGGAAGTGCTTCCTTCGCAACTGCGCTAGTAACCACCCAGGAAGGAAGAAAATGCCAATGCATGAAGTGAAGCATTGAAATGAATACGTGCATTATGCGAGCAGACTACGAAATAACCAGGCTAGCGACAGATATGACAATGTACAGATCGCGACTGCATACCAAGTGGTTCGAACGATACCCAGATATACAGGTCACCGAGCAGCGATTAGCAGACCAAAGAAGGACCATCGTCACGAAGAAGAACCGAATAGATCCTGCCATCTTGAAAAAAATCAAGCAGGATGTCAGCGATCAACTACAAAGCACAAAGAACATGGTCAATATGGAACCACAGGAGGAATATCATACCAAGGAACAAGAGGAGGAATAGCAAGAAGAAATACAACTCATAGTAGTTGAAGTGGAAAGAGACGAAGTCATGATATCCAGAATAGAAGACGAGTGGAAGAAGGCCCTAATAGAATTCGAAGGAATGGGGTCCACAAGAACCCACGTGATACCTAAGCAGAGGCCAAATAAAATCCTGTAGAGAGTAACAGACAGGAGCGGATTAAGGTTGGTTGAGGCCCCGGGCGCAGAAGAAAATATTGGGCCCCTTAAAAAAAAAGAGAGACGGAAAATAAAAATACATGTTAACCATTTTTTTAAATAAATAAAAAATATTATGTACTATTAATGTTTTATTTCCAATAAAATTTGAATATAATATATATATATAATATAATTAATAAAGCATAATAATAATCACAAAGTTTTGAACTATGGTACCATATTAGTTAAACTAATATGTTCAACTAATAGTTGAACATATTAATTTAACTATTAGTTGAACTAATATATTCAACTAATTTGTTGGGGTTTTGCGTGGGCCCTTCAGAAGTCGGGGCCCAGGGCGCGCGCCCGGTGCACCCGCCGTTAAATCCGCCTCTGGTAACAGACCACCTCAATCGGCAAATAATGCCACAACAATGGTGCATCGCTGGAGGCTATCCACATAGTCGTATACTGTACTGCCATAGCAGCTACTAGGATTAATGGAAAAGAAACGAGAGGCCAGCAGCAGAAGAACCGATAACAGAAGGAACCGCTAGCTTGGAAAAGAAGACTTCAGCAGAAGATAGAAGAATTAAGAGTCAAGATGGGTCAGTTGACTCAGTACCAACAGGATAATAGAAGTAATAAATCGATTGTAAAGGTGAAGAGCATCCTCAAGAGGACAGGGTCCACAGCAAAAATTGATGCCAGAAATCAGAGAATAGGAGAATACTTTGACACACTGAAGCAGAACCTCCTCACACTCAGCAAGAGACTGCGCAGATAAAAAGAGAGCTCCCAGAGTAGCTCTCTTTTTATCTGCGCAGTCTCTTGCGCAGATAAAAAGTTTATAAACAACTGAATCTTAGATGAGCACCAAAGAGCCTTCTACAGGAAATTGGGAGAAATAATGAAGATGAGAAAGCTGGAAACAGTCCACCCGAGAAGAAAACGATCGAGGAGTTCTGGACAAAAATATCTGGAGCAGTGAAGTAAGATATAAGAGCAGAGCACCCTGGATAGAAGGAGAATGGAAGAAAACCAAGGACATACAAGAGATGAGAGAGAGGAAGATTCGAGAAGAAGAAGTAAAACAGTCGATCGGGAACACCCACAACTGGCCAACCCCAGGAATTGATAGCATCCACAACTACTGGTACAAGAAGTTCACCTGCACACACAAGCACCTAGCAGAGCAGTTCACTTGTATGATAAGGAACTCGGAGACAATCCCGAAGTTTCTCACCGAAGAAGTCACATATCTGAAGCCTAAAGACGAAGATACCAGAAACCCGACGAAACACAGGCCAATCACCTGCCTCCCAACGATGAACAAGATCTTGACCAGCTGCATAACCAAGGAGATATCAGACCACTTAGATAGCCAGAACATAGTGGCCGAAGAGCAGAAAGGATGCAAGCTTATGAGCAAAGTATGCAAGGAGCAATTAACCATAGATGCCGCAGTTATGGAGCAAGCCTACAAGACGCACCGCAACCTATACACGGCCTACATCGATTACTGCAAGGCCTTCGACTCCGTAACTCATAGCTGAGTAATAGAGACCCCTAAGATCTACAAGGTCAATCCAATAGCAACAAACTACCTAGGAGCAACAATGGCGAAATTGAGTAACACCATTAATGTCGAGAACATCACAACCAGTCAAATCCCCATTAGAAGAGGAATCTTTCAGGGAGATGCTCTGAGCCCACTGTGTTTCTGTCTAGCACTCAACCCGCTATCCACCACTCTTAACTGCAGGAAGTATGATTATAACCTCAAAGAAAGAAGAAAGAACCTGTACTCCTTCACCCCACCCCACCTGATGTACATGGATGACATCAAACACTATGCGGCAACCGAGAAGCAACTACTCCGGATCACCGAAGAATTCAGCAAGAACATCAGGATGGAATTTGGTCTAGACAAATGCAAGACCCACACACTGCACCCGGAAAAATTAGTTGGCCGAAACTACCAGTTGCTGACTTTTAAAGAGATCCAAGCTATGAGAGAAGGAGAGACTTACAAATACCTAGGGATGATGCAGGCTCAGCAGTTATAGCACAAGTAAATCAAGAAGTGCCTGACCAAAAAATATCATCAGAGACTCAGAAGCCTTCCTAAAGCAAAATTGAACAGAGGGAACAGAGTTAAAGCCATCAACACCTATGCTGCTCGAGTACTAACATACCCCTTCGTTGTCATAGATTGTACTAATACCGAGTTAGAAGATGTCATGCGAAAGACAAGGACAATGATGACAAAGAGCCACCAACACCGCCTAAGTCATCAGTGGAGAGACTAACAATTGCTCGGAAAGAGGGAGGAAGGGGCATAATAGACCTGATAGAGCAAAAGAAAACAGCAATAGTTAACCTGAAGGATTACTTCGAGAACAACACAGCACCACTCCACCAGGCCATAAGGAAGATAGACAGAAGATAGATAGATTATTATTATTATTATTATTATTATTATTATTATTATTATTATTATTATTATTATTATTATTATCCATATGATGCAAGGAAGCCTGAGGCTTATGCTGCACCAGGAAAAATAAACGTTCCCGAGTAGCCCTGAGAGAGAGAGAGAGAGAGGGAGGTAGGGAGAGAGAGAGAGAGAGTCAAAAGTAGAAGGGAATCACCAAGAAAGAGAAGAATGATGATATCCAACTCAGGACCCTGGGTGTGCCAAGCCCATACTCACCAGATGTGAGCCCCCGGGGTTGGTTTGTTCATCACTCCGACTTTTCCCCAGTAGTTTGATTGTATCATGTCTGGTCCCAGACACGTCAGCAAACCTCGTCACCGATGTACTGTTTGAGGGACTCCAATTGGATTTAAAGATTCAGAGCCTGAACACTCGTAGCACATAGTATGATTCTTTTCGCATCTACTGTGATAGAAGCCAGTTTTAAAAGATTGGAACGTGTACCAAATGGCCCCTCGGTACCATCATCAGGCCATTTTATGAAACACGAAAGAGAAAAGAAACGATACCCTCAAATCCCCTGAGAGGTGTCCACAACAGTCCAGACTTTGACTAGACGATGTATCTTTATTTCTAACTAACAACCGAACTGCTCTACATCGGATTGGCCATAGCAAAAAGGTAATTCCATATTTCGCCCTTAACATACCTACAGAAAGGGGGCTCTCAACGGTGATTGAAAACCACTCAATATCTCCGGCATCTCTATCTCCGAATTTTACGATCTTGTCATCGTTTCAACACAACGAAAACCAGCAACGCATCACAGACGGATCAGACTGTATATCTGTCGTCAAGATCAAGAGAACAGCTTCATTCCAACCCGCTATTTCAAAATGTGCGATCCATGAGGAACAAATTGAATGAAGTTGAGGAGCTCTTGCTGTCCAGTTCAATGGACGTGGTTTGTTTCGCAGAAACATGGCTTGATCCTAGTGAAGAAACACTTCTTCTAATTGGTTTGCAAGATATCAGATGGTGTGCACGTCTAGAGAAAACCGCAGGGGAGGAGGAGTTGTAATTTTGTTCAATGAGCAGGTATTTTCTATCCTCCACTCAGTATCCAGCCAGTCCGATTCTTTCGAGGCAGTTCTAGTCACACTAAAACCTAAAAACAACAACAGCCAGAACGGTTCTCTCGACATTGTCGCAGTGTATATCCCACCAGTTCCAGACGCACAAATAGTTGGTGAACTCCTCAATTGGCTGCTTAACCATCTCCATTCAACACTGAAGGCACGTCGTCTGTGGGGATTTCAATCTCCCAAATACCCTGGGCAGCCTCAAGAGAAGAGTGTGTCAGTGTCTACACATATTAGGTCTTAAACTGGTGAGCACACCACTGACAAGGGGTTAGCACATTGGACCTCGTGTTCGCGTCAGCAAATTGTGTAGCTAATCAAAACCCGACAAGCAACATACAGTCTGATTATAACCCCATCATTCTCTCTCTGTGCAAACAGAAATGCCCATCACTTCTGGCAGGAGGAAAAATCACAGCCAAAACAATTACAGCGCCCAAATACCTCAATCCTGAAAGGTGTGTTTATGCAGCCCAGGCAATCCCATGGGATGGCCTTGAGGAATGCGACCCTGAACTCGGAATTGACCTAATGACAAGATGGATAGCCACAACTCTCTCTCTCTAGGCTCACCCTCGGACAGAACTGCCTTCTCCCTAGCTAGGGAGCTTTTTATTAGGAACAAGAGGGAGGCAATAAAACTTCACTTAGAGGCTACCATAAATAAAAAAAAAAAATTACTATATTAGTGTTACCCGTAAATGATTACATTAACATTAACCCATATTCGTGTCTGTAAATTGCTTGTGTTCTCTGGTCGATTTGCCTGTTTTGCTAGACGAAAAAATCCCAGTTTCTGAGGGAAAAACCTTGCTATCTACGCCTGAGACCGACTAACTCAGCCACGGAGTGAAAAAAGCCCACTAAAGTTCCTCGCGTCATCGACGGGATTCGAGCCCTGGCCTTTTCCACCCGGTGTGGGGAGGACGGTGACGATACCACTGTGCTACCCATGCAGACGCTACCATAAATAAGGGGAAGCCCTTCCATAGAAGCAAATCAGAGGACCCCATCGACTCACCCAATCTGAGCAGTTGGCTGGTCCATATCACTAGATTCGTCCCTCAGCCAGAATCCACTACACCAATGGAATTCCCAATCAATCCGATTTCAACAGACCCTTAAATTCAGTTCCTCACCAAATATCAGCTGATTTATGCAATAAATAGTTTAGCACCTACGGCCGCATCCGGCGCCGACGGGATTCCTAAGTTTATGCTGAAATCCCCGAGTACATTTATTGTTGATACCAGTCTGTTGTTATTGAACAAAATCCTTCATCAAAAAATTCTTCCCTCCTATGTGGCATGTCTATCTAGTAAGACCGCTGCCAAAAATACGCTCTGCTTCTCACCCCAGTCACTTCCGTTCTATTTCTTCTGCATCAAAGCTATTAAAGATATTTGAGAAATCTCTTCTGAAAACGTTAACCACCCAAATAATGCCACATCAGCCACCCCAGATCCACTATGCCACCCGGTGAAGATCCACCGCTACAAATATAGTCACTACCCCTACCAAGATCCTCGACGCATTTGAGGCCGGTTTGGAAATCACCGTTACCTATATCGACGTCCAGGCAGCATTTGATTCCATATCCGTTCACGCGTTGGCAAGGCTACTACGTGAGTATTACCTCATTGGGGGAGACGTACTCTGCTTCATTCAGACAATGCTTGAGAAGAGGACCATTATTATTCGAGATGGCAATCTGCGCTACACCAGGACTATTACAGCCGGAGTCCCACAAGGCGGCGTCCTCTCTGGTATCTTGTTTTCAGCTGTTCTTCTGCCTTTCGTGACGGGCCGAACTGATATTATCACCTTCGCTGATGATATAAAGCTGTTCACTGCTATCAACCCGGGAGACACTGCTGACTACACAAATGCCTTAATTGGACAGAAAATCCAGAACCTCGAAGCCTTCCTCTCCGGTTTCTGATTTCACATCAATCCTGAGAAATAGAAACAGTTTACCTTCTCGCTCAAACGCAAACCCAACATGGTGCAATCCAATATAAGAGGATCTGCGATTTCTGATGTTCAGAACACACCGATCTCGGCGTTATCTTTGACCAGAAGCTCTCCTTTCTACCACACATAGACCATCTGCAAATAAAGTTCTGTCGATTCCAGTGGATGCTTAAGCAACAACTTATGCATGTCCATGACCAGGCTGTTGGGTGCAGATATATTAAGACATGTGTCTATCCGGTCATACTTTATGGGGCAGAAGTCTGGACCTCAACTGCCACAACGCATCTGAGACGGATTTTTGCTGGCTGGAATTTGGCTATTGAAGTGGGCCATATGGAAATTTCATCTTTCCCCTGCACCAAGGACCACCCAGATGGCGGCAGCTCTAAACATCAGACGTCTTCCTGCCATTATTCATGAGAGAAGACTCCTCTTTGGAGTAAAAATGATGGTTGGCATTATTTCGGAACCAGACTTCTGGGCTAAAAGCAGATGGACAATCCCAGTACCAAGCCTGCGGGCCAATCCAGTCCTTCAGGCCACCCCAAACCGGTTAAAGTTATCCGATCGTTTCTTACCTGTGCCAATGCTACAGTACATACACTCCTTGGATGGCGACCTCTACAAGTTCTCAACGGATAAAAAATACAGGCAGAACATACTCCATTGACTTCCTTCTTAGGACCACGTCACAGGACATTAGAACCTGCTCCCAAGGATCTGTCCCTCACTGCCATGGATCCATCACCACAGTGTTCCAACTTTCTGCGCCTGCTCAATGACTCCAGCATTGTAAAAGGACTGCTCCCTGGAGAATAATTCAACTTGATAACGTGCTGATGTGTAAATATTTAAATTTTTTTCCAATGTATAACCTACACTTTTATAATTAGCAACAATATTGTTTTTTTTTTCCTCCTTGTTTATTACATTGTATTAGCCTTAACTGTAAACCACTGGCTTGTAGCCGTGAAGGGTATCTGTCCGGCGTGTGCCTTTTGTATGCAATAACGAGTTCTTCTTCTTCTACTTCTATAAGTGGTATACCCCACTCTAAGCGAGGAACCCCCTCCTGCCCAGACGGTACAAGAAACGAAGTTAGAAAGATGGGCAAAGAAGACACTCCATGGAGACACTACAATGACCTCCATCAAGATCACATCGATAACATTGCTTCCAATGCATGGCGCAAAAGCGGGACGCTCTTCTCCGAGACTGAAGGATTCATGCTGTCCATCCAAGACCAGATAATAAACAACAGAAACTATAGAAAATACATCGGAAAGGAGCCCGGGATGTCAGATGACACATGTCGACGATGCCAGCTGACCTCAGAAACGATCCAACACATCACCGCGGGGTGCAAGGTGATCAACCAGACTGAGTACGCTCATAGACACGATCAGGTTGCCAGGATAATACATCAGAAACTAGCGAGGAAATACCAGTTGACCAAAGAAAGTGTACCATACTACAAGTACGACCCCCAAGCAGTACTAGAGACCCGAACCCACAAGCGGGACTGCGCCATAATAATGGATAAGACCATCCCGCACAACAGACCGGATATAACCCTTGTGGACAAGATGGAAAAGGCTACCTACCTGATTGACATTGCTGTACCCAACACTAACAATGTCCAGAAAACCCATGAGGAAAAAATTAGGAAGTACAGGAACCTGATTCATGAGGTCATGGAGATGTGGCATATGCAAGAAGTATCGACATTCCCGATCATCGCGTCAACTACCTTTATGGTACCAAAGTCTCTAAATAGCAGCCTAGCAGCAATAGGTCTCCCAGAGAACACCTACAAGGAACTCCAGAAAGTCGCAATCCTGAACACTTGTTGAATAGTCAGAGAGTTCCTCGACCAACAGTAATACCAGATATTACAACCACCCTGGATCTCTGTACCAATCAGCAGCTGGTAGTTTCGGCCAACCAATTTTCCCTGGTGCAGTGTGTGGGTCTTGCATTTGTCTAGACCAAACTTCATCGTGATGTCCTTGTTGAATTCTTCGGTGATCCGGAGAAGTTGCAGTTGCTTCTCTGTTGCCGCATAGAGCTTGATGTCCTCCATGTAAATCAGGTGGGTGGAGGTGTACAGGTTCTTTCTTCTTTCTTTGAGGTTTTAACCATACTTGCTACCGTTAAGGGTGATGGATAGCGGGTTGAGTGCTAGACAGAACCAGTGGACTCAGAGCATCTCCCTGAAAGATTCCTCTTCTAATGGGGATTTGACTGGGTGTGATGTTCTCGACCTTAATGGTGGTATTCCATTTCGCCATTGTTGCTCCTAGGAAGTTTGTCACTATCGGATTGACCTTGTAGATCTTCAGGGTCTCTATCAGGAACGGAGTCGAAGGCCTTGCGGTATTCAATGCAGGCCGTATATCGGCTGCGGTGCTTCTTGTAGGCTTGATTCATAACTATAGCATCTATGGTTAATTGCTCCTCCACTTGCATCCTTTCTGCTGTTCGGCCATTATGTTCTAACTCTCTAAGTTGTCTGATATTTTTTTTCGTTATGCAGCTGGTCAGAAACTTTTACATCGTTGGGAGGCATGTGATTGGCCTTTATTTCGCCGGGTTTCTTGTATCTTCGTCTTTAGGCTTCAGATATGTGACTCCTTCGTGAGAAACTTCGGGATTGTATCCGGGTGCCTTATCGTTCGAGTGAACTGCTCTGCTAGTTGCTTTTGTGTGTGCAGGTCAGCTTCTTGTACCAGTAGTTGTAGATGTTATCAATTCCCGGGGTTCGCCAGTTGTGGGTATTCCTGATCGACTGTTTTACTTCTTCTTCTCGAATCTCCCACTCTCTCATCTCTTGTATTCCTTCGTTTTCTTCCGTTCTACTTCTATCCAGGGTGCTTTGTCTAATGTTTCCCCAAATAACGCCATGGTTTCTACCTCAAATATACAAATGATCCGTATCTGAAAAAAAAAAAAAAAAAAGGTTGGAAAACATTATCTTACACCATAACGATGCTAAAGTATAAGATTACCATTCATTATTACATTTTACACCTTTAGATAATGTAAAAGGGAGTGGGGGTGGTTAGGAACACAAAATTGTTTAGCTCATGGCCTGAAATAATGATATGATTAAGCAAATGATTTACTTTATCTATACGATGAATATTCCTGGTGCTACCAACCGGACAGGTATTGTAATAGAAATTTTAATATTTAAAAAACACCAGTGAACAGTGAAATGGCGTATTTCTTTGCATGCTTACGGTTTCCAAAACAATGAACCACTACAGTAGAGAGAAGAAAATTTTAGAAGTGTAAACTTTGGTAAGAGTCAATGAGACGTGTCTCCACCCCAGGGGCCACATGTGGTGAGTCCCTGGGGTGGAGACACATCTCAAACTAAAATATCTATTTGGTTTGTCAGCAACTTGAATGGGATCAACAGTTATACAATTCAGGGGCTCACATCTGGCGAGTATGGGCAGGGCCCACTGGATATCATCATTCTTCTCTATCTTGGTGATTCCCTTCTACTTCTGACTATCTCTCTCTCTCTCTCTCTCTCTCTCTCTCTCTCTCTCTCTCTCTCTCTCTCTCTCTCTCTCGGTAACTCCGAAATTCCTTTTTGGCTAGTGCAGCAAAAGCACCAGGCTTCCTTGCACCATATCGCTAATTATAATAATAAAAAGCAGATCTCCTGCCACAGGAGTTTAGGGCAGTGTTTTCCAATTGATACTTGAATTTAAATTCATGGAACACCTATGTAGTGAACCTAAGTTACCATTGAACGAATGGAGTTTTTCCTAACCTCGCGCCACACTTGTAAAGGATCGGGCACATCGATTGGGATACTTATTCAGAGAGTAGAGAGAGAAGTTAGAAAGTAGTTTTCATTTATGCAAGCCTGCAAAGAAACACTGGTTTAGGGTGTTTTTCTTCTTATTATTATTATTTTTTTAAAGTTACATTTCCTGTCAAGTCGGTAACACGAAGGATATTCATCTCATTTATTTGATATTCGTTTCCTCGATCTGTAAAGCTTTATTATGGTTTATCTATTTTGTGTTGTCCGAAGACTAACAGCTGAAACTAGGAAAGCGTAACCGAATGTAACGAAAGCAGCCTTCTCCAGGCTGAACTCCGAAAAGTCGTCCACAGAGTACTCTGTGGTCGTAACCTGACTCAGGACGACTGCGTTTCAGGCGCTTTTATGCGTTTGAACTTTGTACTGATTCAACCAGTTTGTGTGTGTTGTAATGATTTACGAAAGAAAATATTGGAGTTTAATCTAGTCTTTACGAGTTGATAAGTAGGTGGGTGAGACACCTGCTGTTGGGGGGAAAAATTAAGGAATATAAAAAATAAATAATATAGAATAAACCTTAATTTTTTTTTTAAAGTTCTGCATTGATCACCATAAAGGAATTTGGAAGAATTAAGAAAATAATCTGTAGTCATGATTAATACTGGGTAAGTTTTTTTTTTAAAGATTTGTCCGAAAATATTGTACATTTCCTTCATTCGTCATGTGATGTTTCGATTCATTAAAGTTTTAAAATGTTGTGGTTTATGTTGCATTTTAATAGTTTGAACTGGAGATACCATAATAAAAAAACTAGTTTTATTTTATTTTTTCTCAGACTTGTGAAAGTGCCGTTATTTTGTGGGGCGTTACAAATTCATTGTGATCCTAACATTTTTTTTTCCAGATTCGTATTATTTTTGTGTTACGAAAACGGTGTTTTGATAAAATAAAATATGCGAAACATAAAAAGGACGTATTAAGTATGATTAATGTGAATATAAAAACATGATCGCGCTATGGATGCAGTAGTGGTTTTGAAAGCCTGTTGCTCAATTATTTGATACCTGGCTCTGTGAGACTCTAGGGAACATTCGCATAGACACTTTCAACTTCCAATTTTTTTTTTTTTTTAATATATACACAGATAACTTTTTAATAAATAATTTTTTATATTCGCACAAGTTCTCTGTTGTGAGTTAATATTAGTAGTGGCAAAATGATAAAAGGAAACAAGCCCATACAGCAACAGCAAAAAAAAAAAAAAAAAAAGAGGAGAGAAAAGCTTATCCATATCATTCGTTCATCCTCCATAATAATTTTTTTTAATTCTTTAACTTGATCTAACTATCCACTTTCATAACTGCTACTACCCCTATGCAGTACTTTGCATTTGTCAGTGTTAAACTTCAACTATTATTTCTTAGCCCATTTGCATAATTTTTCTAGATCTTGTTGCAGTAGCATACCTTTGTTAGTGTCATTAATCACCCTGCTAATCCTTGTATAATCTGCAAACTTAGACATTAAGCCTGTTATGCTTTCATCAATATCATTAATAAATATTGAAAACAACAATGGGACCAGCACTGAATGCTGGGGGACTACATAAATAGCATTAATCCAAGAAGAGCAGTGTCCATTGACATCTCCTCTGTATCTTTTCCCAATTACCCATCCCTTTATCCATAGCAGTAACATTTCCTGTAATGCCACACTACTGTTTTGTACAGCACTCTTTCAAGTGGAACAGTATCAAAATATATCCTGAAATCTTAGTACCACATGATGTCAAAATTATATTTTGCATATTGATTTTTAACTAGTGACTGTATTATTTTTGCTGGAACAGGAAGGGGCTTACATTTGGTGAGTATGGGCTTGGCACACCCAGGGTTCTGAGCTGGATATCATCATTCTTCTCTTTCTTGGTGATTCCTTTCTACTTCTGATTCTTCTTTTCTCTCTCTCTCTCACAGGGTACTTCAGAATTTTTTTTATTTTTTTTATTTTTGCTGGTGCAGCATAAGTCTCAGGCTTCCTTGCATCATATGGCTAATAATAAAGCTTATATGTCTGTAATTACTCACTTCACTCTGTGATTCCCTTCCCCTTTGTGAATTGGGAAGACATTCACACATTTCCAATCCATAGGGACCTTCCAAAATCCAAGGATGCTCTCATAACTGTGACTAAAGGTTTGTTTATCCCTTTTGCTACCTCATTGAATATAATTGAGTAGATTCCATCTACCTCATATACAATATTTATTTTTAGCTTCAGTAATTTCTATTTCATTTTCCTCCCATTTATTTATTCACATAGTCATTTAGCTCTGTTATGATTTGATATATTTCTGGCATCCCTGTTTCTAAAAATATTTCTTATGTGCTAATGTAGATGAAAAATATCTATTTGGTTTGTCAGCAACTTGAACAGGACCAACAGTTATACAATTCAGGGGCTCATATCTGGCGAGTATGGGCATGGCACACCCATACTGATTGATTTTTAACCAGTGACTGTATTATTTTTACTGAAACAGGAATAAAGGGACTCACATTTGGTGAGTATGGGCTTGGCACACCCAGGGTCCTGAGCTGAATATCATCATTCTTCTCTTTCTTGACGATTCCCTTCTACTTCTGACTCTCTCTCTCTCTCTCTCACACAGACACACACACACACACAGGGTAACTCAAATTTTTTTTTTTTTTTTTCTATTTGCCTGGTGCAGCAAAAGCCTCAGGCTTCCTTGCATCATATGGCTAATTATAATAATAATAAAATAATAAAGTTGGACCAGTGTGACTCATCCTTTCCTTCTAGTGTCAACATAAGTAAAGAAGTAAATAATCACCCCTACCTTTCTTTGTGTTTTTTTTACCAGAGGCTTGCCTAACCTCTTTCATGACTTGATTGTAGACTATTTGTACCTACTTTTGGTTTTTTAACTCTGATTTATATTTATCCCATATACTGTATTTTTCTTTTCTCTCACTGGTCTCATCTGTTCATCTGACATCCATTTAGGTCTAAACTGTAAACAATAACCATATTTGGTATAAAAAAGCTTAGTAGCTGCTACAGTTACTTTCACAAACATTTTCTGTATAGAATTTTGAATTGCAAGATCATTGATTTTTTCCACTGCATAGAAATTAGGCTGTCTAAGACCATTCTAGTCACTGTTATAAAAGCAAAATCTTTTCCCTTTACCTTTGACAATAGTTATATCTTTAAGTCAATCCCACATCAGTACACTGTAATCACTGCCGCTTACTGGTTCCTTTGTATGTAAATTCCTAAAGCATGATAATCAAATCAAAAGTACTTGTTTTCTCCTGTTAGCTTCTCTAATTTGCTATTTTAGAAAATATTCATCCAGTAAATCCAGAAAAGTCTTTGCTGCTATATAGTTGTTCCTTATACTCATTGCCGTTATTTGGCCTCTAACACACCCATGCTGTTATTAGTTTGTCTCCTTATGGTGGTCAAACTTTCTTATTCCCTTCCATCTGGATTGCCCCACCCTGTTGTACAATCTCTCTTAAAGTTACATTTCTGATTACTTTTTTGCAGATGTCTCTGGTACCTAACTTGTCACCAGAGGCATAGCCCATTTGCCCTCAAGGCTCCATTTTAGGTCTACTCATCTGGATCATTGTTCTAGATAAGTGGCTCATAGAGGCTTTTCTAAAATTCTTTATGCCAATGATCTTCTCATTCAAGGTAATACCCAATCTTCTTTGTAAAATTCTGCTAAAGATACTCTTTGTAGTTTGTGTGCCTGGTCCTTACGAAACGGTTCCAACTAAATATCTTCATAATTTTTATACTTTATGGACATGGTTCCATGAATTTTAAGTTAGCTTTTTTTGATTGTTGGAACAAATTGATGTAATATTAATTTATGGATCCCCCATTATATTTCTGTGGTGGTTGAAGATGGGAACATATCCCTATCATATAACATTGTTATATATATAGACAAATATATTAGATAAGTGTATGAGTAGGGGTGCTGACCTATCGGGTGTAGTTACAATAGAAAAAAATTATTAAAAATGCCTGAAAAATAAAAGCAGCTTACATAAAATTAAATAAAATAAATGAAAATATGCACTAGTGGGAACTAAGAAGAAATGAAGACTGATAGATTAGATAAAGACTATTTTTAACGTTCCAGAGTATCTTGGACTGGAATTGGAAGACTGCATCTTTCCATTTATAGGTGATTTCCTGTTACGAAGATTGCCCATGTTCTGGCAGTTGGAGGGGGGGGGGATGGTGAAATATATGACCATCCCAAGACTTTTACCATAAATATGAGTACTAAATATCAGGTGTTTATTTAGCTTTTTTTTTTTTTTTTTTGATTTGGTAGTTGTTGGCGCATCGGCTTCTGTGGCCATATTGCACCTCCCAAGGTTTTTGCAGTACTTTGATCCAAGCCCGAGGCGGGAATCGAACCCGCGACCTTTGGGTTGCCGGGCAGGTACTTTACCCACTCGGCTAGCCCGGTCGGCTGTTTATTTAGCACTGTACCATGTGTTTTGTGGTTGTCAGTTGGCTGGCATATTTCATGGTTGTTTTTGGTGGCTCCCTCTTGCAGTCTATAGCCCTTTTTGCAGTCTATTCTGGTTGCTGTTGCTCTTGTGGCTGGATTAGCTGGTTATTGGGCTGTTATTGCTGTATGGTTCAAATGAGTTTTCTTGGTAGATTATTGTTAGGTAACCTGCCTGGAGAGAAGATGTCTAAATATTTTGTCAGTGGAAGTCATTTGTGGGGATGTGCTGTGGTTGCTCTCGCTGTCTCTTTCTGTTTCTATTAACGTTTGCGGGATTGGATTTTATCTTAAAGTATTTTGTGAGATTTATTTCTTGTATAGTGGCTTTCAGTAGCGCCTCAAGGGTCTATCTGGAAGCAAGGATCTTTGCTTCCAGATAGACCCTCTTGAGATACTTTGAAAAAGAGTGCTACTCCAGTCTGGTTTTTAGTGCATTTCACACAGCAGAAGGTTTCCTTCTGTTTTCTCTCTCTCATTCTGTACGTGTGTGTAGAAACCCCCACCCCCCAGTTTTTTTTCAAATTCCAATTCTCAGCGTCTTAGTGCCTAAGACTTAATAGTGGTAACAGTGCTGTGTTTAAATAAAAATAGAGAATAATGATTGGGACAATAACTGAGTGTGGGACAAATAATTTGAACATTAACTTAGTGTGGTCTATGCAATGAAATTTTTTTAAATAAAATAAGAACACATTACCCCCCAGGGGCTCACATCTGGTGAGTATGGGCTTGGCACACCTAGGGTCCTGAGCTGGATATCATCATTCTTCTCTTTCTTGGTGATTCCTTTCTACTTCTGACTCTCTCTCTCTCTCTCTCTCTCTCTCTCAGGGTAACTCGGGAATTTTTTTTGGCTGGTGCAGCATAAGCCTCAGGCTTCCTTGCACCATATGGCTAATAATAATAACATCAGTGTATATAATTATTATGAACAACCAAAACATTTTTTAGTTCTTCATTTTCTTATTATTGAAGATCATGATGTAGAGAGCGAAATGTATGGTTTTTCTTTAGTATCTTATTGCAGTTGGTTAAGTTACAAAAATTTAATATGTTAATTACATGCAGTGAGTGTTCCTCTTATGTTATTTAGTGTACCTGCATGATTCAGTTATGCCCTTCAGTTCTCATATCACATGAGACTTTTTGTAGAATTTGAACACCACGTCAGGCAAATGTGGGCAACATTTCTATAACTGGGGGCATAATTGAATATTACAAGGTGGACTGGCATTCTAAGCCATTTCTGTTATACCAAAATATTATAAAAGAAAAAAGTTACAAATAAAACTTTTATTATGCAGAAAAACAAATTGTGGCATATGAAATTATTAATGCATAATACAACGGTAGTTCGTATTTAACAAAAGAAATCTAAAGCTGTTTCCAGATTAACAGATGGAAACAGTCATGTGATCAGTAAGCATTAGCATAGGCATATGATGCAAGAAAGCAAGCTTATGCAGCATCAGCCGAAAAAAAAAAAAAAAAATGCTCCCATTTCACCCCTCTGTTCGTCCCAAATACCTGTCCGGCTCAGGCTTAAATTTATTAAAGCTATCAACTTCCACAACAAAGGATGGAAGTCTGTTCAACCAACCAATTACCCGCTGGCTAAAGGCAAACTTCCGCACATCTGTCCTACAACTGTCTTTCCTCAATTTGAATTTATGCCCTCTCAGGTGATTATTCTTAGCAAGAGGAAGAATCCCATCAGCATTGAACATGCACAAACCATTCAAGGCTTTATACACCTCAATCAGATCACCTCACAGGTGCCTAGACTCCACACACTGTAATTTGCAAAACTTAAGCCTTTCTTCATAAGAGTAACCCTTTGTTCCATTCACTAATCTAATCTTGTTGCCCTTCTCTGTACTCGTTCCAACAGCTCTACATCCTTCTTAAAATGAGGCCTTCAAATCTGTATACAGTATTCAAGGTGTGGCCTGACCATTGCCTTATACAAGGGGATAATCACCTCCTTATCCCTGCTAGAAAAATTCCTGTATATCATTGACAACACACCATGAGCTATTCTTGCAAACTGTCTGCACTGCTCAGAAAACTTCATATCTGCTTGCACAGTTATCCCCAGGTCCTTTCCATTCTCTACCACTGTCAGTATAGTACCACAGAGTTGATACATTACTCTGGGGTTACTGCTTCCCATATGTAGTACTTTACATTTCTCAGTGTTAAACTTCATTTTCCACCTCTCAGCCCATCTGCTCAACTTTTCTAGATCCTGTTGCAGCAGCGTACTGTCATTAGTGTCCTTAACAACCCTGCCAACCTTCATATCATCTGCATACTAGAACATTTTAGCTTGATATACCATCATCATTATCATTTATAAGTACAGAAAACAACAATGGACCCAACACTGAACCCTGAGGGACTCCATTAATAACATTAGTCCACGATGAGTAGTGTCCATTGATTACCACTCTCTGTCTTCTCCTACTCAACCATCCCTTTAGCCATAGCAGCTATTCGCATCCAATGCCACACTGCTCCAATTTGTGCAGCAGTCTTCCATGTGCAACAGTATCAAAAGCCTTTCTAAGATCCAAATATATAATATCAAAGTTATTCCCTGCATTCAGTTCCTTTGTGACCACATCATAGTATCCAATCAAATTGGTCAGGCAAGACTTTCCCTTAACAAAACCACGCTGTGTCTGAGCTATAACTGAAGTCTTGTCTAGATGATCTTGCTGTGCTCCTTTATACAGTGCCGCCATTAATTTTCCTGGAACAGAAGTTAAACTCACAGGTCTATAATTACTTGTCTCCTTTTGATCCTCCTTTGGGAATTGGGGTCATATTTGCACATCTCCAGTCCATGGGTACCTCCCCTGAGTCCAAGGAAGCTTTCATAATTATGACTAAGGGTTTGCTTACTTCCTTTGCTGCCTCCTTTAACATAACTGGATAGATCCCATCCACCCTGGGTGCCTTTTTTATGTTTATCTTCAACAATTTCTCCTCCACTTTCCTCTCAGTTATTACCAAATCATCTAGCTCGTTGCCAGAGTTTAATTCACCTCTGGCATTCCCCTCCCGGAATAACTCCTCATGTGTGAATGTAGATACAAAATACTCATTTAGTTTGTTAGCCGCCTGAGCAGGATCATCAACAGTTGAACCATCAATATCCAGTGGACCAATCGGATTCATCCCTTTCCTTTTGGAGTTTACATAGGTAAAAAACTCTTTGCTGTTTTTCTTTGCATCCTTTGCCAAAGATTTCTCATAATCTGCCATTGCCTGCCTAATCTTCTTTGTGACTTGGTTACAGACCAGCTTATATCTATCATAGGCTTCCATGTCACCCCACCAATTTATATGTATCCCATGCATTTTTCTTCTCTACAGTATGTCTCATTACTTCATTAGCTTTTGAACTACACTAAACCTTGAACAATATTTCTTAGTTGGTATGTAAAGCCTAGTTGCTTCCAAAATAAATTCTTTGAATGCCTCCCATTTTGAATTTGCTGTTGGTAACATCATCAGTTGGTCTCACCGTATAGAATTTGAATACTGTCTCAGACCACCATAGTCGCCTTTACAAAAGCAAAAACCCTTCCCATTACCCCTGATGGTAGTTACCTCTTTGAGTAAATCCCCCTTCAGCACACTGTGATCACTGCCACCTAGTGGTTCCTTTATCTGCAGATTCTTAATGCATGAAGAATCGCTACTGATAATTAGATCAAGAGTATTACTCCCTCTAATTGCCTCCCGAACATGCTGATGTAGAAAACAATCATCCAATAAATCCACAAAAGCCTTGCTAGTGTGAGTGACCAGCCCACAAATTCCAGTCAATATCCGGGAAATTAAAATCCCCCATTATAAGACTCTCGTCATTAGGCCTATATCACACTCCTACTCTCAATTTTGATCTCCCAATGATTATGTCACACCAATCTGACTCGACACTGCACTGTCCAGTAATGTCGACTGGCTTCACTTCCTTGGATTTTATGTGTTTCTTAACTATTCCATTTACAATTGGAATAGTTAAGAAATTCCAGTAATTAAGAAAGTACAAATTCCAATTCTGCATTCCTTATATCTGTGTGACACCACGTCTCTGATATTCCAGCAATATATGCCTTTGATGTTTTGAGCAATACTTCAAATTCATCAAATTTATTTACCAAACTCCCAGCATTGGTGTACATGCAAGTATACATGCACCTGTTCCTATTCTAAGCTACCCTAACACAACCCATGTGTTTACTTGTACCGCAATGACTACCAGCAGTCTCTGAAATATCCTGCATCTTGTTTTCCAGGCTGCTGCTCATTCCAATAGAAGCAGTGCAAGAATCACTTTCTCCTCTGCCAGTGGCTATTGTTAATCTAGTAGTCCTTGTATCCCCTCCAGGCTATCAGTTTTCAGACTCACCTAACACTGCCTCGATAGCATCAGTAAATATTCTTGCACCCTTTCTATTTAAGTGTATCCCATCCCTGTAGAAGCAGTCTCTCCTATTAACAAGTACAGACCAGGCTGAAAAAAATTCTACCCCTTGAGCCTTGCACAATCTTTTCAGGGCTGAATTGATCAACAAGGCTCTCATCATATACTCCCTCCTATCGTGTCTGGCCAGAATTGCAGACACTTTCAAATTGAACCCTAATTCACGGCTTTTTTTCAACAGTGACCTGTACTTGTTAAGTAATTTCGCCGGTGTACTACTCTTAATATCATTAGTGCCAACGTGTACAACTATATCACCTTTTGTGCCCTTAAAAGATGATATCCGCTCTACGACGTCATCAACCTTTGCCCCTGGCAGACATACCTGGTTCTGTTCTGCCTATCCTTTTTACATACCATGTTCCCCGTTTCCCTGACAATAGAGTCACCAACAACTACTAGTTCCTGTGGGCCCAACACATTCTGCCTTGGGGGTTGCTGCTGTGTTGCGTGATGATCAAGTGCAAGCTCTGGCATTAATGTGGGCAGCTGAGAGCTTGGGCCCTCTCAATTTTGATCTTTCGAGGGCATCCACCCTGTCCTTCACGCTCTCATATAGGCCCATAACAACGCTGAGCTGTCTCTTGATTTCCTCACACTCCTTACATTGCATGCACACAAAGACATTCCCCTTGGCAATATCATGTCCCATACTTGATTGTGCCACAAACATCAAGCAAGCAGTGCATTTTAAAAGGCTGTGATTCAGAGGGCAACTGCCCCCTCCTTAGTTCTCCCCTGAGCCGCAGCACTGGTTATTTTTATTACGCTGGTTATTTTTATTTTAATTTAGATAAAGAGTTTTTGTAGATTACTACTTAATTTACATAAAACCGTTATTTTGTTCGAATCTTGCAGCCATTGTTTTTGTATGTAGTGGTAGGGAATTCAAATTTTTTAATTGAGGTAGCTAGGTAGCTCTAACTCATAATTATATAGATATAATATCGGTGTGTAGATACATCATAGACAACTCTTAAGAAACTACAAAGTAGTTGTTGTAGGCATCATTTGCTCTTTCTCATATTGTGCTCTGCCTTCACGATGAGTTGCCATGATATTGCGCTACCTCGAATAAGTAACGCTTCACTAATAGAGAAGACTATTGTTACTTATTCTCAGTGAGTACCACCGCCCAGACATGTTTCAAGGCTATTGGCCTATCATCAGTGGGTGGGCAGGTACTCTGGTATTGCAGACATGACGACCCAGTTGTGAAGATAATCGCACAATATGAGAGATGCCAAAAGGTGTATATGACAATATTTAAAATAACTAAATGCACAAGGCATAATACATTAAGAGTATAATATCGGTGTGTAGATACACCATAGACAACTCTTAGGAAACTAAAGTAGTTGTTGTAGGCATCATTGCTCTTTCTCATATTGTGCTCTGCCTTCACAACGAGTTGCCATGATATTGCACTACCTCGAATAAGTAACGCTTCACTAATAGAGAAGACTATTGTTACTTATTCTCAGTGCTGCAATACCAGGGTACCTGCCAACCCACTGATGATAGGCCAATAGCCTTGAAACATGTCTGGGCGGTGGTACTCACTGAGAATAAGTAATAATAGTCTTCTCTATTAGTGAAGCGTTACTTATTCGAGGTAGTGCAATATCATGGCAACTCGTCGTGAAGGCAGAGCACAATATGAGAAAGAGCAAATGATGCCTACAACAACTACTTTGTAGTTTCTTAAGAGTTGTCTATGGTGTATCTACACACCGATATTATATAGATATTAAACTCTTAATGTATTATGCCTTGTGCATTTAGTTATTTTAAATAATTATATAGAGTAATACGCTCCACTGTTTCTATTATATAGCGTAGTATTGACATTTATCAATAAATATCAATAAATAAATTTAATTTATTGATCTTATTAATTTAAAATAGCATGCCCCAAACTAGAGCAGCAAAGCAACTGGCACAAAGTGGCAGGAGTGCTGTGACTCAGGGGAGAACTGAGGGGGGGGTGGCGATTCTCCAACACATCACAGCCTAAAAAAATCTGCAACTTGTGAAATGTTTGCCGAACTCTCTGGAACGGAACATGATATTGCCATGTGGGATGTCTTTGTGTGTGTGCGCAATGTAAGGAGTGTAAGGAAATCAGGCGACAACTCAGCGTTGTTATGGGCCTATATGAGAGTTTGAAGGACAGGGTGGATGCCCTCGAAAGATCTAAATTGAGGGGCCCACCAAGCTCTCAGCTGCTCACATCAACGCCAGAGCTTGCACTTGGTCATCACGCAACACACTGGCAACCCCCAAGGCAGAATGCGCTGGTCCCACAGGAACTAATAGTTGTTGGTGACTCTGTTGTCAGGGAAACGGGTAACATGCTTTGTAAAAAGGATAGGTGGAACAGGACCAGAGTGTCTGCCAGGGGCAAAGGTTGATGACATTGTAGAGCGGATATCATCTTTTAAGGGCACAAAATGTGATATAGTTGTACACGTTGGCACTAATGATATTAAGAGTAGGAGACTGGCAGAATTACTTAACAATGATATAGGTCACTGTTGAACAAAAGCCGAGAATTAGGGTTGAATTTGAAAGTGTCTGCAATTCTGCCCAGACACGATAGGAGGGAGTATATGATGAGAGCCTTGTCGATCAATTCGGCCCTGGAAAGATTGTGCAAGCTCAAGGGATAGATTTTTTTTCAGCCTGGTCTGTACTTGTTAATAGGAGAGACTGCTTCTACAGGGATGGGATACTTAAATAGAAAGGGTGCAAGAATATTTACTGATGCTATCGAGGCAGTGTTAGGTGGGTCGGAAAACTGATAGCTTGGGGGGGGGATGCAAGGACTAATAGTTTAACAGTAGCCGTAGGCAGAGGTGAAGGTGATTCTTGCACAACTTCTATTAGAATAAGTAGCAACCTGGAGCGAGGGGTGTTGGGGGTTTCAGGGACGGATGGCAGTCATCCTGAAATAGGTGGGTATATGGGATGTGTTAGGGTAACTAGAAATAGGAGCATGTATGCTTGCATGTATACCAATGCTAGAAGTATAGTAAATAAATTTGATGAATTTGAAGTGTTGGTCAAGAAATCAAAGGCGGATATTGTTTGGATAGCAGAGATGTGGTGTCACACAGATATAATGTGTACAGAAAGGATAGACAGGATAGAAAGGGAGGAGGTGTTATGCTGTTAATTAAGAAAAACATAAAATCAAAAGAAGTGCACCCAGTTGATATAGATGAACAGTGCACTGTTGAGTCAGTTTGGTGTGACATAAGCACTGCGAAAGCAAAAGTAAGAGTAGGAGTGTGTTAATGGCCTCCGTAGCCGAGTGGTGATGTGCGGGAGTGCAATAGCACACGCTCCTTAAGTAGACCGGGGTTCAAGCCCCTGACTGCTGAATACGGTCGATCTGCCAACCTGCACTGGACCAGCGTGGCTGATTATGGTCCATTTCCCTCAGCATGAATTGTTGAAGAGGCTTCCATCCTGCAGTGGGTTGATAATGGCTGCACTTTACCTTTTTTTTTTAGAGGCCTAATGACTCGAATGAGTACAATGAACAATTATACAGAGAAATAGAGTGGGCCAATTATACAGAGAAATAGAGTGAAATCAGAATGTCTTATAATGGGGGATTTTAACTTCCCAGATATTGACTGGAACTTGTGGGTTGGTCATTCTCACACTAGTCAGACTTTTGTGGATTTATTGGATGATTGTTTTCTGCAGCAGCATGTTCGAGAGGCAACCAGAGAAAGTAACACTCTTGATCTGGTTATCAGCAGTGATCATTCGTGTATTAAGAATTAGCAGATAAAGGAACTACTAGGTGGCAGCGATCACTGATGTGGGATTTACTTAAAGATATAATTACCATCAGGGGTAAAGAAAAGGGTTTTTGCTTCCGTAAGGGTGAGTACAGTGGTCTCAGAAAGTTTTTAAATTCTGTACAGTGGGATCAACTGACGATGTTACCAACAGTAAATTCTAAGTGGGAAGCATTCAAGGAATTAATCGTGGATGCTACTAAAAGTTTCATACATATTAAGAAATATTGTTCAAGGTTTAGGTCTAAATGGTTATCAAATGAACTAATGAGACTCGTGACAGAGAAGAAAAATGCATGGGATGCATATATATTATCAAGTGACCCAGAAGTCTATGGCAGATATAAGCTAGTCTGTAATCAGGTCACAAAGGAGGTTAGGCAGGCGAAGGCAGATTACGAGAAATCCTTGGCAAAAGATGCTAAGAAAAACAGCAAGGATTTCTTTATTTATATAAACTCTAAAAGGAAGGGGATGAATCTGATTGGTCCACTTGATATCGATGGTTCTGGTTCGACTGTTGATGATCCTGCTCAGATAGCAAACAAACTGAATGAGTAATTTGCATCTACATTCACACATGAGGAATTATTAAGGTTTGAAAATGGCAGAAGGTTAACAAATTGTAGCAGGATACTTAATGATTTTGTAATAACTGAGAGCAAAGTGGAGGAGAAATTGTTGAAGTTAAACATAAGAAAAGCACCTGGGGTGGATGGGATCTATCCAGTTATATTAAAGGAGGCGGCAAAGCAACTAAGCAAACCCTTAGCCATAATTATGAGAGCATTCTTGGACTCAGGGGAGGTTCTCACGGACTGGAGATGTGCAAATGTATCCCCAATTCACAAAGGGGGATCGAAGAGTGACACGAGTAATTACAGACCAGTTAGTTTAACTTCTGTTCTGGGTAAAATAATGAAGTCACTGGTTAAAGATGCATTGCAGGATCATCTAGACAAGACTGCAACAATAATTCAGACACAGCATGGGTTTGTTAAGGGAAAGTCTTGTCTGACAAATTTGATTGGTTTTTATGATGTGGTTACAAAGGAACTGGATGCAAAAAATAATTTTGATATCATATATTTGGATTTCAGGAAAGCTTTTGACACTGTTGTGCATGGAAGACTATTGTACAAATTGGAGCAGAATGGTATTAAGGGTAAGTTGCTACAATGGATAAAAGGATGGTTAAGTGGGAGAAGACAGAGGGTGGTAATCAATGGGTGCTGCTCTTCGTGGACTAATGTTATTAGTGGAGTCCCACGGGGTTCGGTGTTGTTTTGTATATTTATCAATGATATTGATGAAGGTATATCAGGCTTAATGTTGAAGTTTGCAGATGATACAAAGGTTGGCAGGATTGTTAATGACAGTAATGGCAGTGTGCTACTGCAACAGGATCTAGATAATTTGGGCAGATGGGCTAAGAAGTGGCAACTGAAGTTTAACCTTGACAAATGCAAAGTACTGCATATGGGTAGAAGTAACTCCAGAGAAACGTTCCAACTGTGTGGTACTACACTTAAGGTGGTAGAAAATGAAAAAGACCTGGGAGTAATTGTGCAGGCAGATATGAAGTTTTCTGAGCAATGCAGACAGGCTGCCAGGGCAGGTCATGGGGTTTTGTCAATGATATATAGGAATTTTGCTAGCAGGGAAAAGGTGATTATCCCTCTGTATAAGGCAATGGTCAGGCCACGTCTTCCTAAAATGAGGCCTCCAGACCTGTATGCAGTACAGGTCTGGAGGCCTCATTTTAGGAAGGATGTAGATTTACTTGATTGTGTACAGAGAAGGGCAACAAGATTGGTGATGGGAATGAAGGGATCCTCTTACCAAGAGAAGCTCAAGTTCTGCAAATTGCAGTGGCTGGAGACTGGGCACCTGTGCGGTGATCTGATTGAGGTGTATAAGGCCTTGAATGGGTTGAGCACGCTGAATTCTGATGGGATCCTTCCATTTGTTCAGATTATGAACCTAAGGGGGCATAAATTCAAATTAAGAAAAGACAGATGTAGAATAGATGTGCGGAAATTTGCCTTTAGTCATCAGGTGGTTAATTGCTGGAACAAACTGCCATCTGTCGTTGTGGAAGTTGATAGGTTGAATAAATTTAAGGAGGAACAGGCATTTGGAGGAAATGGTGCGTTTTTTTTTTTTTTTTTTTTTTTTTTGGCTGATGCTGTATAAGCTCATACACATGCTTTCTTGCATCACATGCCACTACTACTACTACCCCCATTAGCTTGAGCCTTTTGCTTTGCTGCTGTGGTCTGAGTCATGATTTCAATTCAATTTCAATACAAAATTATAACCCTAAACTTCTATCCCAATGCAGTTATAACACTATATCTATATATATATATATATATATATATATATATATTTTTTTTTAGTATCGAATATTATCTCCAAGTTTTGTTATATAATTTCCGTATCAAGTTATGTATTAATTAATAATGTTATGTTTGTAAATCTAATTCGTTATGTATTTAGTTAAAAAGTCCAATTTAATTAACAATGAAGTTTAACAAGATTAATAAATTTTACTGATTAATTGATAATATTATATACTAAGCTAACGCTATCTAGTACGGGATATAATTTATCATATAACAATGGCAGCAAGTTATGGATGGTAAATCTACCGACACTTAAGTGTTAATTAACTTCCAAAATCTCGCTGTCTCAATTCAGAATAACCAAGGATCTTGACTAGGTCTATAAGCTACTTATAGAAAATAATTTATTATAACAATTAGTCAATAAAGTGGCTAAATATAGCTAAAAACTTTCCGTTCGCTGGAGCTGCAAAACTTTTGGAACACGTGGATTGGATACCCTTCCATTGGATACCCTACCCTTCGTTACATTAATATGCCTATATAATTGTAAGGATTACTTTGACCTATATCTGATTATATGGTTAAAAGTAATGCTTGCACTGCGTTAATCTTACGAATTCTTGTTTGTTGCCAAAACAACCAATGTTGATAAGATGTTCTGAGGGTAGCAATGTTTCAAATGAGGGGGAAGATAAAGCTTGGGATACAAACCTAAATAACTTCAAGTGGCATGTCAGGGTAATTTAACTGTGTCATCTACAGTAATGTTAGGAGTGTTGTCAGTGAAATAGCTGAATTTGAACTCCCGGTTAGGACAACTAAAGATTCTGGTTCAGTTATGTATAAATACATTATACATACTGTAGTGGAAACTCGTCATCATCGATTTCCAAGTGGCACCACATTTCTGTTAGCCCTGGTTAGGGTTAATTGTTTAATTTTCTGTTAGTCATGGTTAGGACTAACAGAACATGGTGCCACCTGGAAATTGATGATGATGTTTTCCACTACAGTATGTATAATGTATTTAGGAAAGATAGGGAAGATGGAAGGGTTGGAGGGGTCATGCTTCTTATTAAAAGCAGCCTGAGTGTGAAAAGAACTTTTGCTGAATCTGAAGTAACATCTGCCAGCATGGAATCTGTGTGGTGTGAGTTAGTTGGAAGCAGAGGAACAAGGAGAGTGGGAGTAATCTACAGACCAGAAGATTGTGAAGAATATGAAGAGAGTCTTTACATGCGTATGGAATGGGTAAGCAAGTGTGAATGTCTTTTTATGGGTGACTTTAATCTGCACGAGATTGATTGTAATAAGTGGGATGGAAACTCACCATGGAGAAAATCGTTTTTAAATAAACAAGATGATTATTATTTATACCAGCATGTTAGAGAAAGTATTGGAGGTGAGAATATTCTTGACCTCATCATTACTGACAAATCAGATGACATCACAGGGCTTAAAGTACAGGAACCATTGTCAGGAAGTGATCATGCAATTATCAGTTGGAAGATGAAGGAAGATATTGCAGAAGGTAAAGGCTTGGGTTTTAAATTCAGAAGAGAGGACTTTGACAGTTTAAGGCACTATATGGCATCCATCTGTGAATTGCACGGATTTCCGAGGGATGCAAATACATTTGAATTAGTAGTTGTAATGGCAAATGATGCAAGAAAGCAAGATTATATAGCATCAGCCAAAAAAAACCATTTCACCCATCTGTACCCTCCAAGAATTTGTCTAGTTCTTTCTTGAATTTATTCAACTCATCCACTTCCACAACAACAGATGGAAGCTTGTTTGAACAATCAGCCACCTGCTGGCGGAAGGCAAAAATCAGCACATCTATCCTGCAACCATCCTCAATTTGAATTTATGCCTCTTCATGTATGTAGTCTCAGCAAGTGGAAGAATAACATTAACATTTCAAATGCCTTTAAATGCCTCAATCAGATCTCCCTGCAGGGCCTGGTCTAGAGACATTGAAATTTGCAGATCTGAATCCTTTCTAGGTAAGAGCACCCCTTTTGTTCCCTTCACCAATCTGGTTCCCGGCTAAGGTAAAGAAAGCCAACACAAGAACCACGGGAAACTTCGGTAAACTTATACCGGGCAAACTTGTTTCCCGCTACCACAGTTTCTTTGCGCATTCTCAGTAAACAGATGGTGTGTGTTATCGGTAGTGGCAGTAGAAGTCAATAACGACGTATTGATTAGTTTTTTTCTCATTATTAAAAGCAGATTGTTGGAGTTCATGAGTGGGCTGAAATTTACTTACTCCAGACTGCCTCAGTGTTAGGGTGTTTATCCCCCTTCCCGCTGTTTTAACCCAATAGGGAAAACGACTTCTACTGCCACTATAGATAACATGCACTGTCTGTAGAAGTAGTTTTCCTATTTTAAAGCAGTGGGAAGAGGGGATAAACACCCTAAGACTGAGGCAGTCTGGAGGATGTACCTGTAAGTAAATTTCAGCCGCGAAGGCATTACACTCATGAAGTCTAATAATCTGCTTTTAATAATGAGAAAAAATTAATCAACACATTGTTATCGACTTCTTCTGCCACTACTAATAACACGCACCATCTGTTTACCAAGAATGCAGGGAGAAACTGCGGTAGCAGGAAACGGGTTTGCCGAAGTTTTCAGTGGTTCTCGTGTTGGCTTTCTTTACATTTGCTGGTTTCCCTTCTCTGCACCCATTCCAGCAGATCTACATCCTTCCTAAAGTGAGGCCTCTAGACCTGTATACAGTACTCAAGATGCAGCCTAACTTTGGCCTTATACAAAGGAATAATCACCTCCTTATCCCTGATTGCAAAGTTTCTGTATATCATTGACAGAACCCCATGTACTGTCCTGGCAGCATATCTGCACTGCTCAGAGAATTTCATATCTGACTGCACAGTTACCCCCACGGCTTTATCATTCTCCACTACACTTAGTGTAGTAGCATACAATTGATAAGTTACTCAGGGGTGTACTGCTACCCATGTGTAGTATCTTGCATTTGTCAATGCTAAACTTCAACTGCCATTTCTCAGCTCATCAACCCAATTTTTCTAGCTCTTATTGCAGTATTGAATTATGAAATAATTTTAAAGCAAAAATCACAGAAGCCATGAATGCATACATACATTTAAGAAAATATTGCAGGAGGAGGAGGATGCCGAAATTAATGACTGCGGAGCTAGCTGGTGAAATAGAGCAGAAAAAGATAGCATGGGACAGTTACAGAGAATAGTATACTTAAGCCTACAACAGGTACATGTTGATCTGTAATAGCCACAAACCAGGCCAAGGCTGCATATGAGAAAGCATTCGCTAGGAGTGCAAAGAATGGGGATAAGGAATTTTTCATGTATGTGAATACAATGATGAAGAAAGCTAATCAGATCGGACCCTTGTGCACTGGGTTGGGAAAGTTTTAGATAACCCAGCTGACATTGCAGGTGAATTGTATAGGTACTTTGCATCGGTTTTTACTGATGAAAGACCCTTCATGCTGAAAAGAGGTTGTGCAATTGAGGCTGAGCCATATGAAATTAGTGATGTCATAATTACAGATCATTATTTATTAGAAAAAGTTTTGAGCATAAAGGTAAGTAAGGCTTCTGGAATTGATGGCATATACTCTGTAGTTTTGAGGGAGAGTACAAGGGACTAAAGAATCATTGAGGTTAATTATGAGGCCATCTTTGGACTCAGCAGAGATTCCTCTGGATGGGAGAAGTGCGAATGTATTGCCAATACATAAAAGCAGTTCTAAGAGCAAAGTTGGTAACTATAGACTGGCTAGTCTCACTTCAGTAGTAGGAAAAATCTTAAAGGCAATGATTAAGAGTGCAATCCAGGGACATTTAGACAGATCCATATCTATCTAAATGTCTCTGGATTGCATTCTGAAGGACACAACATAGCTATTTTAAGGGAAAATCATGTTTAACTAACTTAGTAGGCTGTTTTGGCATAGTCTCATGAGCTGGATTTACGGAACAATTTCGACATAGTTTATTGGAATTTCACCAAAGCATTTGACTCTATCCCTCATGAGAGGTTACTGTATAAGCATGAACAGGTTGGAATTACTGGTAAGATCAGGGTTACTTGAACAGACTTCAAAGATGGTCAGAGAATGGCAGCTGTGTTTTTATCTGCTAAATGCAAGGTCACTTGGAGAATAGCATCCCAAGAATAAATTATACACTTGGTGAAGTTGAATTAAAAACAGTGGATGAGGGATATGGGAGTAACAATATGGGCAGACAAAGTTTTCTGAACGGTGTAAACAGGCAATCAGGAAAGCACATGGTATCCTCTCAATGATTTATTGAATGTTATCCTGGAGAGATAGTGAGGTCATAATCCCACTGTATAAGGCAATTGTAAGACCACATTTGGAATACTGTGTTCGAGTATGGAGACTTCATCTGAAAAAAGATATTGAGCTTCTTGAAAGGGTCTAAAGATGCAGTTTGAATGGTGAGATTGGCAGAAGGATGACCATATGTGGAAAGACTCCAATTATGTGAGCTATATACCCCCAGGGGCTCACATCTGGTGAGTATGGGCTTGGTACACCCAGGGTCCTGAGCTGGATATCATCATTCTTCTCTTTCTTGGTGATTCTTATTATTTCCCTCTCTCTCTCTCTCTCAGGGGTAATTCATATTTTTTTTTTTTTTTTTTTTTTGGTGGTGCAGCAAAAGCCTCAGGCTTCCTTGCACCATATGCTAATTATAATAATATTATAGAGTTTGGCAACCAGGCACCTCAGAGGTGACCTGATCGACGTTTATAAGGCTCTGAGAGGAATTATTAAAATGAATAAAGGTGGATTCTCATATAAAGAATTTATGAGAATCCACTCATAAATACTTTATAATGAGAATCCATCTGATTATAAAGAATTCCAGATCTAGGGATCATAAATTGAAATTACAGAGGTTGATGTTTAGATTGGATTGTAGGAAGTTTTCTTTTAGCTAGTGATTCATTGATTGCTTGACAAGTTGCCTCTGCAGGTTGTTGAGGCTGACAGCTTGAATAAATTCAAAGGTTGTTGAGGCTGACAGTTTGAATAAATTCAGAGGTCAACTGGATAGTTACCTGTGTGAGGCAGAAAGCATATAATTTATATTTTCTTATCTACTTTTTTTTTTTTTTTTTTTGTTTTCCAGTGCATCAAAAGCATATGGCTTCCTTGCAGTATATGGTGAATACAGCAGGCCCCCGTTATAACGCAGTTCGCTTTACGCTGATTCGCTATAACGCTGTTCTTATATTATATCTGACTGTAATGCTGTCACAGATCACTATAACGCTCTTTTACAGATTGCATTTTTGACATATTTAACGAAATCGTTTCATTTGATGGAGTCGATAGCTTGAAAAGGAATAGCAAAACAGCATTAAAACATTTCCCACGCTTAGTGAAATTTTCTCGCACGCTAATTTAATTGCAGTACAGTGACTTGTTAGGTAGTTCCGAGATCAACATTTTAAAAAATGGTCAGATATATTGCTTGTAATATTTGCGTTATATGCATTTATCCGAAGTCTAGTCATCACTCAGTACCGTATTAGACATCGTGCGTAACGGAAAGTTTACTTGAACATTGTATCATAATTAATTCAACCAACTCAGTTATATTTTCGAAGAGCTAATAATGACCCGATAGGAATGAAAAAGCAACAACGTCTGGGCGCAGTACGAAGACTATAAATGTAAGAAAAAGACTGAATTTGAAAATTAAATTAGACGTTTTGAAGCGAATCGATTCCGTGTCAACGACAAGCAGATGTGTGCCATAATTTAGGACTTGCAATTTTAACTGTAAGAACAATTATAAAAAAATACAGAATTTATTTTAGCAGCGGGAAAGATAGCTGTTCCACTGCAAGCAACTAGGACGGCTATTAGGATTGAAATGGAAAGACTAATTTTATAGAAGATAATATTCCAATACAGAATTCAGTTAAGTTAAATATTAAAAAAAAAAAAAAAGAGAGAGAAAGAGATTAGCCAATATGATGATCTGAAGAAAACTCGCCTAAAAAATAAAAAAAAAAAAGTGGAACCATTTAAAACTGGTAAGGGCTGGTAGAATAGATTTAAAATCCAGGGAGAAGCCCCTAGTGCAGATCAAGGAGCCGAAACTTTCAAAAAAGAACATGTTAAAATTATTGAAGAGGGGTATTATGTGTTATACTTCTCAACAAGTTTTTAACATAGATGAAGCAGGACTTTTGAAACGAATGCCTAAAAGAAGTTTCATATTGAAAGAAGAAAAAACAAGTTTCAAAGGGGCGAAGGATCAGTTGACTTTATTGTTGGGTGGTAACGCTGTGGGCCATTTAAAATTAATACCCCTTTTAGTTTATTTGGAAGAGGGCCAAAGTTCAACTCAAAATCCACATATTTTTCATGATTAAATTCATCCATTAAATTAAATCAATTAAATTCATGATTTTAATTGGAATTTTAAGTTTAATTTTGATACGTAAGTAGTTACCACATAATTATATACGTATGTAATGCAGAATATTTTATGTGTACAAATGTTTGAATATTAAATATTTTGACCGACATTTGTGCATCTTTTCATTACCGTTTATTATTGATTAGGAAATATCCTATGGCACCGACCGCAGCTCACAAATACATATGTTACCTTATGGGAAAGCGGCGCTCACTTAGCGCGGGTTCACTTAGCGCTCTGTTTTTCCGGAACGAATGATCAGCGTTAAGCGGGGGTCACTTGTACTGTTATTATTACTCTTTGTGTTTCCCTTATATAATAGTTCTCAATACCTTCATCTTCCTCTCATTCTTTTTGATTTTTTATATATTATGAAAACTGTTGCAGTCTGAATCAAAAGCTTTCACATACAGGACCACACTTAAACTGGGTTGCCCATATCTGTCTGTCTGATGGAATGTTGGTGAATGTTGAGGGTTAGGTGCTTGAAATGGAATGGTAGAATATGTAAGTACTGCTTGTGATGGTAGATTGAGAGAAAAAATTCTATTATTGTTAGAGCCATCACAAATGTAGAGGTGGAGAAATAATATTGAGTTCTTCAAGAGATAAGGCATAAAGTGAGTCCCAAGTGAGTTTGAGGGACAAGGAGGTTTGTTTACTTGTTGTTATAAGATTAAAAGAAGAATTTGGCTTTATTTCAATACACATGGATAGCCATGAAAAAGATTAGTTGCTAGCAGAGCCGGAACTAGGTAATCCTACACCTGGGGCAAAATGTTTTAAATAAGCCCCCACTATATGCAGGTAGTCAATTTTTCAGTAGGGTAACTAGGGTCGTCAGCACCCGGGGGACATCATGTCTTCCTGGCACCCCTGATTGTAATAGATAATTCATTCAGTTTGCGCCCCTGAAGCTCGCTGCCCCTGGGAAATTTCCCGCTATGCACCTCCACTTGCTACGCTTCTGCAATTTTTATGAATTTATAAAAATTAATATTGCAACGGTCTGCGATTTGCATATATTTATTAATAAAATAATTTAAATAATACAATGAATATAACAAAACAAAAATATCAAAGAAAAAGAAACTTACAAATATTTGTTTATATCTGCAGAAAATTTAATTCTGTATAAACTACAAAGAAAGTACATATAACTACAAAGAAATTAGAAAAGCAGATAGTTTGTTTATATATCTAGTATAAAATCGTGGAAAAAAATTACTTTTAACATTATATCAACTTCATAAATAATGAAGGTGTATTATTTTAATTGAATTTTTATCGCTTTGAAGGACCTTTCATAAGACGCTACTGTTACAGGCAGTAAGAAAAATTCATAGAGCTATTTCTGTATTTGGATAAGATTCTATTAGACAATACTCATGAATGAATTGGAGAATTATAAAGGGATTGCAGATTTTATATCCTGCAGAATTGATAAAACATGAGTTTTCAAATATCTGTTGAAATATCTTACGTATTTAAATCTTTGCTGTATTTTAATGCAAGGTCAGAAGCAGACTTCTGCAAGTCAGATTTATTAATTAATGCAAGTGAAGTTCCAAATATAAAATCAAAATCTGAAGAAATAGTATTCAGTTTTTCAAATCTAGTGCTTAAGCCATTTATAAGAACATCCAAAACATTTAATTTCAATACAAAATTGTTGTCTGACAGATTAAATTAAATTGTCTGAAGATTTGTAAAGTGTCGTTCTTTTGTCTTTCTTCTTCTTTCATATGGAAATGTAACTGGTATATCCATTTTTCTGCTGTGGTAGCAGCATATCCGAAAATATCTGAAATTCACTTTCGTATATTTCTTGGAGATTTTATCATCAATCCGCTTATTAATTGGGAAGAGTTGTGTATGCAAAGTGTTGTAGCTTGTATTGCTTTATTTACAGTCAATATTATGAAGAATTTTATTCCATATAGCCAATCTTCATAAAAATGGATAGTCTACTTGTAAAAGCAGACAGAGCAATACTGATAGTTCTATATTTGCAGATGTACCTTCAATATTAATTAAGACTTCACAAACTTTTGTTATTTTTAAGAACAAAGATTTTATAGCTCGTCCTTTGGATGACCATTTTGTGTCTGTGTGTCCTTTAAGTGAAATCTCCAAAGTATTCATTAACATTTCCCATCGAATAGTGGAACCAGAAAAAAAAAGAAAATATTTTTTGAACAATGCCAAAAAAACTTATCATTCCAAACATTACTGATGCTGTTACACCAGCTAAATTAAGACTATGTGCCTAACATGGTACAAACGTGGCAAATTCATTTTTTTTTTTTTTTAATTATTGCCTGTACACTTATATTTCCATGCCATATTGACCCCATTATAATATTCATGCCCCCTTACATTTTTAATGTCAAGCCCATCCTTTTCTAATTTGGTAAGAATTTATGTTGCCAATTCAATGGCAGCCTTTTCTTTATTTTATATGAAATCAATGAAACTCTCTTCTATTGATATTTTTCCATCAATAATTTGCACATATCTAATTATTTGGGACATTTATTCATCATGTTTCTGTAGAATGAAGAAAATTGAAATTTTCTTCATTCTACAGAAACTTTTAAATGTAATTACCAAAAGGAAATCAAAAAATTTGCTATAAAGAAGTTCATTAAACACAGGTCCAACTGTAATTAAATCAAAAATGAAGCAATTTTAAAATATATAACTGGTCGAATGTGCCCTTAAAATGCTGCACCTGGGGCTGGCGCACCTTAGTTCCGGCTCTGGTTGCTAGGCAAACTAGGTTTCCAAAAAAAAAAGTGGAAAATGGGTTGTCATATCTGGGAAGCTCATGAGATTACCAGGTTGATATAAACCTGGTAATCTCATGAGCTTTAGATATAAGTTTGAAATCTAAAGTTTTCAAACTTATATATATATATTTTTTTTTTTTTTCCCAGTAAATGAAATTTTATATTTGGTTCTTTTAAAAAGGTCTGTTGAGTCATTCTAAATTTCATTCAAATTGGACCAATACAAATCTAGCAACTATTATTTATTTTTTTTCATATGTATCATATGGGCCAGCATTTCCCAAACTGGGAACCAGTTACAGAAGGTCTGCAAAACGGACCCCTAATTCATTAAACATAAAACTTTGAATTTTCTTTTCAGAAAACCCAGTGTTCACATGCGATCGTGTGTATATGTTATATATTAGATAGTATGAATCAGAGCTGTAATACTCAATATGTTCTACGTTGATAATAATATTAGTAAATTAATAAGAGGAGTTTACCTCAATATAGTACGTGGAACACTTCCGTATGATACCCTCCAGAAATTAAAACGGGAAAAACGAAAAAATCGACAACTTACCGGTACATTAAAGTAAAAAATAAATAATTAAAGTAAAATATAAATAATTAAATAATCAATTTAACACAATTCAAAATCAATTCAAAACAATTAAAATTCAAATTAACGCCATTAAAAGAATCTAACGAAAATATTCAAAATTTTTGAATATTTTCGTTAGATTCTTTTAATGGCGTTAATTTGAATTTTAATTGTTTTGAATTGATTTTGAATTGTGTTAAATTGATTATTTAATTATTTATATTTTACTTTAATTATTTATTTTTTACTTTAATGTACCGGTAAGTTGTCGATTTTTTCGTTTTTCCCGTTTTAATTTCTGGAGGGTATCATACGGAAGTGTTCCACGTACTATATTGAGGTAAACTCCTCTTATTAATTTACTAATATGTTATATATATAAAAGTGCAGCCATTATCAACCCACTGCAGGATGGAAGCCTCCTCAACAATTCATGCTGAGGGAAATGGACCATAATCTGCCACGCTAGTCCATTGCGGGTTGGCAGATCGACCGTATTCAGCAATCAGGGGCTTGAACCCCGGTCTACTCAAAGAGCGTGTGCTACTGCACTCCCGCTCCTGACCACTCGGCTACGGAGGCCGTATTATACATTATATATATGGGCCCACAAACTTTTTTGATTTTTGAAAAACTTTTTTTTCCCTAAACTTTTTTGATTTTTGAATGAGTCCGTAAATCTCAGTAGTTTGGGAACCACTGACATAGACTATTCATTCAGTTCTGTAAATACTCATTAATACACTTATATTGATATTTTGTTTTTCCATTATTTATTTTTTTATTTATTTTAATTTTTGTAGAAAACTTGCTGGTAGAACTTTGTTTATCACAGGGGCAAGTAGAGGCATTGGGAAGTCTATAGCTTTAAAAGCTGCAAAGGATGGTGCAAATATAGTTATTGCTGCCAAAACAGCTGAACCTCACCCAAAACTTCCAGGAACAATATATACTGCTGCAAAAGAATGTGAGTCACATTTTGACTATTAGTTCTCTCTCTCTCTCTCTCTCTCTCTCTCTCTCTCTCTCTTCAGGTATGTATACATATATACACACAACACACATATAACATTATATTATTTATTAAAAATAAGTCAAACTCGGCTGTAGCATCATTGAGGGGATCATAATATTCTTGATGTTATTTCCACAAAGTGAAGTTATAATCAAGGTTGACAATTTTTTAAATTGTATTGAAATTAGTAGAAATTTAATAATGGTATTTAATTAACAGATACTGTTTCACTTTCCTATATGCTGCACACACAATACAGATATATTTAAAAATATATAGGTAGCTGGGTGGTCAGTAGGTGAGGGTACAGAAGCACATGCACTTTGAGTAACCATGGTCAAGCCCATATGACTACTGATTATGGTAGGGTTCTTGTATCTCTAACTTGTGAACTCCTCTGACCTTACTTGGTCATCCCATAGTATAAACAAAAAATTTATTTATTTATTTGGGTATTTTACACACTGTATTTTCTTTTGAATGATTTACATTCAATTGTCTAAAAGAAGTAAAATTTTTTGATTATGTCTCCATTTGTCATGATCCCAACGAAGTAGCTCAAATTCAAACAAGGTTAATGTCATCCAAGCTACTTTTATTTTCACTACATCAAACAGGTAATTTTTTAACGTTTTTGAAAAATTGCAGATTTTTATAGTTTTTTAAGAAAAAAATTTCTTTCTTTACAATGCCATTCAAATGAACACAAACAAGGACTGTGATATGATCTATTGACAGTTATCCTATCTACACACTTTTTACTCTTGAATTTTAACATTCTGTCAGGAGTTAATTTAAAGGTTTGCCAAATTTAAATATTTCAGAAGTTGTATTTCTTTTGATTCACCTGTAACTTTTTCAAAACATGGTGCCACAACTTAAATTGATCTGTCCAACAGTTGAACACAGTTCTCAATTCTAAATAAAAATTGTCTGCATACTAGGATATTTTTACTCCTTTGCTGTTTAAACTGCTTTAAAAGAGCCTTGTCAATTTCAGAATGTTTAGGTTTACATATGCATTTCATTTTGCTACAGTTCTTTTCACATGACTGGATAATTTTTTATTTTGGATTCCAAATTATGTGCAGGTTGAGTTTGATAGCTGAAATTCATGAGAAACAATACATTTCTTCTACCTGTTTTCTATTTCTCTAGTAAGTTTCATTCTATGCTCAATACTTGGGAAGGATCTAGAGTTGCTTGAACAAGTACAGAGGAGGGCAACAAGATTGGTGAGGGGAATGAAGGTCCTTTTACCAAGAAGGGCTTAAGTTCTGCAAATTGCAGTGTCTGGAGACTAGGCACCTGTGAGGTGATCTGATTGAGGTGTATAGGCCTTGAATGGGTTGGGGCTCAATGAGGCTCAATTCTTATGGGATTCTTCCTCTTGCTCAGATTACGAACTTGAGGGGGTATAAATTCAAATTGAGGAAAGAAAGAAATGTAGAATAGATGTGTGGAAATTTGCCTTTAGCCAGCGGGTAGTTGATTGCTGGAACAAACTTCCATCTGTTGTTGTGGAAGTTGATAGCTTAAATAAATTCAAGGAGGAACTGGACAAACTTTTAGAGAGAATGGATGTGTGTGGTTTTTTTGGCTGATGCTACATAAGCTTGTTTTCTTGCATCACATGCCTCTCTTACTACTACTGCTTAACTTTTTCCTTGCTGTCCCTTCTAAAAGTACTGTGTTGTATGGGGATAAAAACCATCTCTTAATCTTTGTAAGAGAATAATGCAAACTCACCAGAATTCAAAATGAAAACATTCTAAAGCAGAGGTCAGGTACACACATGCTGGTGATAAAAAAAAAAATGCTGGAGACTACTTTTTGAGTTCTTGAAAAATTTCTCTCAAGACTCAAATTTTTCTAACAAGCATGTTTAATAACAATACATTGTTTAGAGAGAAATCAGTTTGCACTACAGTGATAAACAGGTAGAAAGGGACTGGTTTGGTTACATAATCAAAGCTTCCCCTGTTCACATAAAATATTGTTAACAGTGATGCCACATCATCACCTATGCCTACAGGTTTTAGCATCATGATCTTCTGTGTAAGGTGCCATGTGCCAAGCATTTTTCGAGGCCAGGTGACATTACTGCAACTTATAGAGTGCTCTTGATAAGTGAATAACTTTATTTTTAAGTTCCTGTCTTTCTCTCAACAGGTTCATTTAAAAACAGTTCCATACTTGAAAACTACAAGTCGGAACACAGAAAGGAAATTCACCTTTCTTTTTCTTTTTCATATAATTTTAGTAGCACTAACTAACTAACTAACACTTCAACTGCTTGGCCTCCTAGCAGCACTGCTCCTGCCTCCCTGTGGTGGGGCCAGAAACCTTGGCGGAAAAGTCCTGCAGCCAAAGACCAAAAGGAGCAAACATGACAAGCACAGACCATGTTTCTGCTACTGAAATTAGCAGACACTTAAAACATCAGACAGGGTTTGGAATGTACTGTTTAGATATCCAGCTTTTACAGTTTTTGGAGTGTTGAAATCTTCAGCTCTACTGCTACTGAAATTAGCAGAAAACTAGATGAAATGGGTTCAGGTACAGCTAAGCGACAAAAGACAGAGACACTCCCTCTGGTTGCACCACTGTTCTTAATTATTCATTCCAAGAACAAACAATCCATTGGAAGTTTGTCACCATTTTGAATCCAAAAAACTTTCAAAAGCATAGCTAGTTCCCCTAAAACAGTCAGAAGACTAAAATCAAGGGATTTGCTAGTAGAGATGACAAACCAAAAATAAGCTGAGCATCTAATGAAAGCAACAACTTTTGGACATATTCCAATAACAGTTACTCCTCATTCCACCCTGAATACCTTGAGGGGGACTAATTACTGAATAGGACCTCAATGTTCCCAAAGTTGAAATCAAAGAAGAGGTGAAAGGTCAAAGGGTTATTCAAGTCAAAAGAATAACAATTAAAAGAGATGGAGAAATTATCCCAACGAGGAATATAATTCTGACCTTCAACACTCCAAAAACTGTAAAAGCTGGATATCTAAACAGTACATTCCAAACCCTGTCTGATGTTTTAAGTGTCAGAAGTACAGACAGTATGCAGAAGTTCCGCTATCTGTGCAAAATGTGGGTCACGAGAACATACACAAGACTGTACAGCACAAATTTCAAAATGTCCCAACTGCAAAGGAGAACATAATGTCTACTCGAAAGACTGTGAAGAATGGAAGAGAGAAAAGAGAATACAGAAATATAAAGTAGAAAACAATGTAACATATCAAGAAGCTAAAGGAACAATACAACCACAAAGAACAAATAGACCATCTTATGCACAAGCAACACAAACTTATAAAACAATAGAAACACAGACAGAAGTAACAATCCCACCAAAAAAGTCCATTTCAGATTGGGCATGCTCACTGCTCATTGACCCAAAACCAAAACCAGACCATGC
The DNA here is from genome assembly GCF_048544385.1 of Mastigoproctus giganteus. Classification (NCBI taxonomy): domain Eukaryota; kingdom Metazoa; phylum Arthropoda; class Arachnida; order Uropygi; family Thelyphonidae; genus Mastigoproctus; species Mastigoproctus giganteus. Next base: position 207,066,836 of record NC_143579.1, read on the forward strand.
AGCAAAAACGGCAACAGGCATCATACCATCATCCACCAAAGTACCATTTACAGACTACAGATGTTGCATCAAACTGAATAGCAAGGAACAGTGGCAAAAAATATGGAACGAACAAACCTATAATAAACTTTTTCAAATTAAACCAGTTTTAAAACAGTTGAAAACCAGTGAAAGACAGGTCTGAAAAGAAGAAGTAACCCTTGCCAGGTTAAGGATAGGACATACATATCTTACTCATTCCTATCTACTTAGAGCTGAAGAACCACCTCAGTGTAATCAGTGCCATGTACAACAAACGGTTAAACATTTACTACTAGATTGTCCAGCTTTTATAAACCAAAGAAAGATAGCCTTTAGGTCTAAAATTAATATTCAAGATGCTTTTGTTTTGGAAAACATTTTAAGTAAAGAAAGTAATACACAAGAAATCTTTCACAACCTAAGATTAATATGCTTGTATAATCATATATAAAAAAAGAAAAAAAAATGAATACAATTGAACTTCATCTCCAAATAAAGTCAGTCTTTAATTTGAACTACTGTTGCAAGAGACCACACTTGAAAATAAAAAACCATGAGAGGTGCATTATGGCCACAGAAGCTGATGTGCCAAAACTAACAAACAACAACAACTTCTGCATAAGGAAGCTGACATATGGTTGTAACTGAGGTAAAATGCCATAATTTGCCTCATTTTAGGAAGGATGTAGAACTGCTGGAACGAGTACAGAGAAGGGCAACAAGATTAATGAATGGAACAAAGGGGTTGCTTTTACAAAGAAAGGCTTAAGTTTTGCAAATTACAGTATCTAGAGATTAGGCACCTGCAAAGTGATCTAATTGAGGTGTTTAAGGCTTCGAATGGATTGAGCAAGCTCAGTGCTGATGGGATTCTTCCTCTTTTCTCAGACTACACACAAAATTCGAATTGAGGAAAGGCAGTTGTAGAATAGATATGTGGAAATTTGCCTACAGCCAACAGTTGGTTGATTGCTGAAACAAGCCTCCATCTGTAGTTGTGGAAGTGGATAGTTTGAACAAACTCAAGGAAGAACTAGACAAAGTATTAAAGGGGATGGATAGATAAAACAGGTTTTTTTTTTTTTTTTTTGCTGATGCTGTATAAGTTTGCATCATTTGCCATTATTAATACTAATGAAGAAAAACAACTCTGGGAATACAGACGGTTATGAGAAAAAAAAAAGGTAGGTTTAGTTGGGTATGGATAACATATTTGAATTCACCCTTGATGTCAGGCTGGGTCAAACCAAACAGTCATTATACCAGGTAGGGCAAAATTTAAATTTCGGACCGGCAGACTTCTTATGTGAATAAGCTAAAAAAATTTTTGATTCCACAATTATGCCTTTGAGGCAATGACCTCTGAGACACTTAGTTCCAGTAAGATGAAGCAACATCACATACTGGCCAGCAGTTAAATAAAATCTTAAGAATTTGCATTTATGAAAACCAATCTCCTTGTTTTGGGAAACAAAAGGGAATCAAATTAATAACTGCTGTGTCTACTCATACTCAGGCCATCTCTTCACCAATAGCAGTGACTTGCCCTTAATGCCAAACTGCTCCAGTTTGTACAGCAATCTTTTATGTGCAATTGTATCAAAAACTTTTCCAAAAATTAAGTATATGATGCCAAAATTATTTTTTTATTCCAGTTACTTTGTTACTGCACCACAGTAGCCAATCAGATTGCTCAGATAAGATCACACTTTAACAAATCTGTGCTGTTACTGCAGTCAAACTGCATTCCTGTCTAGATGGTCCTGCATCACTTCTTTAATCAGTGACTCCATTATTTTCTAAAGAACAGAAGTCAAGCTAACAGGTCCATTATTACTCACATCACCCTTTGACTCCCCCACCCAAGGATTCTCTCATAATTATGGCTAAAGTTTTGCTTACCTCCTTTGCTGCCTCCCTTAATATAACTGAATAAATCTCGTCCACCCCAAGTGCCTTTTTTATGTTTAGCTTCAACAATTTCTCTTCCACTCAATTATCACAAAATCATTTAGCTCACTGTTAAGAGTTTGACGAACATCTGGCATCCTTTTCAATAATGACTTTCTCATCCTTGAATGTAGATGACCAAAATACCTATTCAGTTTGTGAGCAACCTGAGCAGGATTATCAACAGTTAAACCATTAATATCTTGCAGACCAATGTAATTCATCTCCTTCCTTCTAGTGTTTGCATAAGTAAAAAAGTCTTTGCTCTTTTTCTTTGCATCATTTGTCAAGGATTTCTCATAATAATACCTTAGCTTGCCTAACCTTTGTGACTTTATTGCAGACTAGTTTATATCTACTGTAGGCTTTTGTATCACCTCATAATTTATATGCATCCTGCATTTTTCTTCACTGCCACAAATGCCATCTGTTCATCTGATATTCATATTTGTCTAAGCTTTGAACAGTATACCTTAATTGGTAAAAAAAATGCTAGTAGCTTACACAATTACTTTCTTGACTGCTTCCCATTCAGAATTTTGGTCCCACTGTATAGAAATTAAAAACTTTCTAAGACCACTGTAAGCATTAGTATTAGTAGAGGCATACGATGCAAGAAAGCAAGCAAGCTTATGCAGCATCAGCCAAAAAAAAAAACAGTCCCATTTCATCCCTCCATTCATTCCAAATGCCTGTCCAGCTCAGCCTTAAATTTATTTAGGCTATTAGCTTCCACAACAAAAGATGGAAAAGCCTGTTCCATCAATCAATTTTTACCCACTGGATAAAGGCAAATTTCCGCACATCTATTCTAAAACTATCTTTCCTCAATTTGAAACTGTGCCCCCTCAGGTTCTGAGCAAGACGAAGAATCCCATCAGCATTCAGCTTGCTCAACCCATTCAAGGCCTTACACCTCAATCAGATCACCTCACAGGTGCTTACTCTCCAGGCGCTGTAATTTGCAGAACTTAAGCCTTTCTTGGTAAGAGCACCCCTTTGTTCCCCTCACCAATCTTGTTGCTCTTCTTTGTACTTGTTCTAGCAACTCTACATCCTTCCTAAAATGAGGCCTCCAGACCTGTACACAGTACTCTGGGTGTGGCCTGACCATTGCCTTGTATAACAGGATTATCACCTCCCTGTCCCTGCTAGCAAAATTCCTATATATTATTGACAAGACTCCGTGACCTACACTGGCAGCCCGTCTGCACTGCTCAGCGAACTTCATATTTGGCTGCACAATTACCCCCCCCCGGTCTTTTTTACTTTCCACTTTCCTGGGTGTAGTTCTACCCAGTTGGTATGTTTCTCTTCGGTTATTGATACCCATATGCAGTACAGTAAACCCCCGGTATTCGCGGGTTACGTTCCTGAGAAATGCCGCGAATACCAAAAAACGCGAATACTGAGTTATGGCTCCCATAGTAATAAAGGGGTTCCATTCCAAAGTATGAAATATATAAGAAAAACTAGTCTAAAATTTTGTCTATATATATGTATTATATGTACCTTCATAATATGACTATGTACATAGAGAAATGCAAGCATAAGGCATAGAAATGAAAATAAAAAACAATTTAATATTAATTGTAATATTTATTAGAAATTTCAAACAAATCTTTCAATCCAGCGCCTTTGCTATAGCTAAAAAACTTATCCCGCCAGTTCTATCACCAGTTTCGCTGAAGTGTTGATAAAGGTGTTTTGCCTTTTCACGAATGATGAGTGAACTTAAGGGAATTTTATTTTGAGTTCGGTCTTCTATCCACAGATTTAAAGCTTTTTCCATTTTTTCTAATTTAACATCACAAGTTACAGAGCAAATTTTTTAAGCAATTAGTGCATTTTCACGGACACTACGGCGGATTTTTCCTTCTGATTTCTTGGTTGATCGTACCTTTGACTTATTGATTTTATAATGTTTTGCCACTGACGAGACACTTTCACCATTAGAAATTTTGTCTAATAACTGAATTTTACTCGCTAATGTCATCACCTTCTTTGATCGGCATATCGAGATGGCATCTTGTCCCATCTTGCGGTTTCTAAAGGACATTTATGTAAGTGCCGATCTTAGTTAGCCGATGTCATTTCATGTTCTGCTCAACTTGTAGTCCTTTTTCGCTGTAATTACTACTTCTTTCATTTTTACATTTTGACTATTATCTTTGCTTTGATCTATTAATTATTATTTAGTTGTTATTATTATTATTATTTATTTATTTATTTTTTTTTATAAATCAAAATCACTTGTATAAACAACTAAATGTAAGATTCCTCTGGCTTTCTGTGTAAGGAATCACTAGTGTATAAAATTTATGTTAATAAAGAATCTTATTATTATTATTATTATCTTTTCACAATTCCTTTGTTATTCGTAGCCATATTTTTGTAGGGGTTAGAAAAGAATTTGTCCACAATAAAGTCACTTTCTTCCGTTAACACGCTCGAAAAAGTCTGTTTACGCTAACACACTGCAAAACGGTAGATTTTTCACTTTTGTAAGCATATACATTGATAAATTTATTCAATTTATAAGCATATAAATTAAAAGCAAATGATGAAACCTTCCATGACAAGCGCATATCACATACTGAACAAGGATTGGCGAGAACCATCCACGCTCGTGATTTTGTCACCCCTCTCCCCCCACCCACTGAGTGCTGTTTTGACCTCAAAAGATGATTTTAGCCACCCCCATGTTTTTTTATGGTGGAAAATGTTCACGGCGATTTAAAATTCACATTTTTTTAGGTTTCATTTTATATTAAATCAGCGACCGCAAATACGCGAAACCACAAATACAGATACTGCGAATAGCGGGGGTTTACTGTATTTTGCATTTGTCAATGTTAAACTCCAGTTGTCACTTCTCAGCCCATTTTTCCAACTTATCTAGATCCAGTTGGAGTAGCATATTGTCATTGCTGTTGTTAACAACCCTGCCAACCTTTGTATCATCTGCAAACTTGGACATTAAACCTGATATACCTTCATCAATATCATTAATAAATATACAAAACAATGGGCCCAACAACGAACCCTGGGGAACTCTACTAATAACATTTGTCCACGAAGAGCAGTGTTCATTGATTACTACTCTGTTGTTGTCTTCCACTCAACCATCCCTTTATCCATTGTAGGAGCTTACCCTTGATGCCATACCTCTCCAATTTGTACAGTAGTCTTCCATGTGCAACGGTATCAAAAGTTTTCCTAAAATCCAAGTATATGATATCAAAATTATTTTTGGCATTCAGTTCCTTTGTGACCACATCATAATAAGCAATCAAATTGGTCAGACAAGACCTCCCTTTGACAAATCCATGCTGTGTCTTAACTATTACTGCTGTCTTGTCTAGATGATCCTGTAATGCTTCTTTAACCAGTGATTCCATTATTTTCCTCGGAACACAAGTTAAACTAACAGGTCTGTAGTTACTTGTGTCACCTTTTGAACCTCCTTTGTGAATTTGTGATACATTTGCACACCTCCAGTCCATGGGGACCTCCCCTGAGTCCTAGGAAGCTCTCATAATTATGGCTGAGGGTTTGCTTACTTCCTTTGCTGCCTCCTTTAATATAACTGGATAGATCCCGTCCACCCCAGGTGCCTTCCTTATGTTTAACTTCAACAATTTCTCCTCCACTTTGCTCTCAATTATTACAAAATCACTTAGCGTTTGATAAACTTCTGGCACTCCCCCCATTGAATAACTCCTCATGTGTGAATTTAGATGCAAAATACTCATTCAATTTATCAGTTACCTGAGCATGATCATCAAGAGTCAACCCATCTATGTTAAGTGGTCCAATCTGATTCATCCCTTTCCTTCTACAGTTTACATAAGTAAAGAACTCCTCATTGTTTTTCTTTGCATCCTTCGCCAAAGATTTCTCATAATCTGCATTTGCCTGCCTAACCTCCTTTGTGACTTGATTACAGACTAGTTTATACTTGCCATAGGCTTCTGTATCGTCTGATACTTTATATGCATCCCATACATTCTTCTTCTCTGCCACTAGCCTCATTAATTTATCTGACATCCTATTCAGACCTTGAACAGTATTTCTTAGTTGGAATGAAAAGCCTAGTAGCCTCCAAAATTAAGTCCCTGAAGGCTTCCCATTTAGAATTCACTGTGGGTAACATCATCAGTTGATCCCACTGTACAGAATTTAAAAACTGTCTGAGACCTCTGTAGTCACCTTTACGAAAGCAAAAGCCCTTCCCTTTAGCCTTGATTGTAGTTACATCTTTAAATAATTCCCACATCAATACACTGTGATCACTGTCGCCCAGTGGTTCCTTTATCTGCAGATTATTAATGCATGAAGAATCACAACTGATAATCAGATCAAGAGTGTTACTCCCTCTGGTTGCCTCTTGAACATGTTGCTGTAGAAAACAGTCATCCAATAAATCCACAAAAGTCTTGCTAGTGTGCGAGTGACCAATCCACAAGTTCAGTCAATATCTGGAAAGTTAAAATCTCCCATTATAAGATATTCTGATTTACTGGCCCACTCTATTTCTCTGCACAATTGCTCATTATGCTCATCAGATTCATCAGGCCTATAACACACACATACTCTCATTTTTCCTTTCCCAGCGCTTATTTCACACCAAACAGACTCAACACTGCATTGTCCACCAACATCAATTGGGCGCCTCTGTAGCCAGGTGGGAAGGAGCAGCACTGAGTAGCACAAGCTTCTTGATTAGACTGGGGTTCGAGCCCGTCACCACCAAGTACGGAGGATGCAGAAAGGTCAGGGAATGACCACCGCATATCCCGGAGCAATATGGCCTTAGTTGCTAATGCTCCTAAAAAAAATAATAAAATACCCAACATCAATTGGATGCACTTCCTTAGATTTTGTGTTTCTTAACTAACAGCATAACCCTCCTCCCTTCCTATCCTGTCTATCCTTCCTATACACATTGTACTCCCCAAATTCCAACTCTGCACTGCCTATATCTGTGTGACACCACGTCTCTGATATCCCAACAATATCTGCCTTTGATGTCTTGACTAACACTTCAAACTCATCAAATTTATTAACTATACTCCTAGCATTGGTGTACATGCAAGTATACATGCAACTGTTCCTGCTCCTAGCCACCCTAACAGAGCCCATGTATTTACTTGTTCCTCTATGACTTCCAGCAGTCCTGGAAATCTCCATTACTTTGCTTTCCAGTCTGCTGCCCATTCTAATAGAAGCAGTGCAAGAATCACTTTTGCCTCTGCCTGCGGCCACTGTTAACCTTTTAGTCTGTGTATCCCCCCACACTAGCAGTTTTCTGACCCACCTAACACTGCCTCAATAGCATCAGCAAATATTCTTGCACCCTTTCTATTTAAGTGTATCTCATTCCTGTAGAAGCAGTCTCTCCTGTCAACAAACACAGACTAGGCTGAAAAAAATTCTACCCTTGAGCCTTGCACAATCTCTCCAGGGCCGAATTGATTGACAAAGTTCTCATCATATACTCCCTCCTATCGTTTCTGGGCAGAATTGCAGACACTTTCACATTCAACCCTAACTCGTGACTTTTTTTCAACATTGACCTGTACTTGTTGAGTAAATCTGCAGATCCTCTTACTCTTAATGTCTTTAGTTCCAACATGTACATCAATATCACCTTTTGTGCCCTTAAAAGATGATATCTGCTCTACAACGGCATCAACTTTTGCCCCTGGCAGACATACCATGGTCCTATTCCAGCTATCCTTCTTACATAGTATATTCCCCGTCTCCCTGACAATAGAGTCACCAACAATAAATAGTTCCTTTGGGTCCAACGCATTCTGCCTTGGAGATTAGCTCTGTGTTGCCTGATGCACAGGAGTGAGCTCTGTCATTGAGCTTGGCAGCTAAGAGCCTCATGGGCCCTCATTAATTTATTCGAGGGCATTTATCTTACACCTCCAGCTCTCATAGATGCCAATCAGAACACTGAGTTGGCACCTAATTCCTTTAAGAAATCATCCCTTTAAGAAAGCAAAAGCCCTTTGCTCTTGCTAGTTGTTACATCTTTAAATAAATCTGACATTAGTACACTATGATCACTGCCACCTAATGCATGAAGAGTTCCACCAGATCCACATCCTTTCTGAAATTGGGGTTCCAAACTGTATGCATTTCAGCTCTGGAACTCCAGTTAGGTTAGTGTATGCTTTTGTCAAGAATCATCTATACAGGAATGCACTTATACTGCATTCCTGTATAGATAATTCTTCATTACTTCTTTAAACCAGTGACTGTTATTTTCCCAAGAACAGAAGTCAAGCTAACAGGTCTATAATTACTCATGTCACTTTTTGATCCCCCCCCCAGTCTTCGTGAATTGCGCCAACTCAGCATTCTGATGGGCGTCTATGAGAGCTGGAGGTGTAGGATAAATGCCCTCGGAAAAATTAATATGAGGGCCCATCAGGCTCTCAGCTGCCCAGCTCAACGACAGAGCTCATTCCTGTTTGCACATTTCCATTCCATAGAGAACCTCACCCGAATCCAAGGATTCTATTACAATTATGACTGAAGGTTTGCTTGCCTCTTTTGCTGCTTTTTTTAATATAATTATATAGATCCCATCCATCCCAGATCCTTTTTGTATGTTTATCTTCTAAGTCATTTAGCTCTGTTAGAATTTGATACCCTGGTACCCTCACCGAGATATGTAGAAATATGTGATCACTTTAGAAATTTTTAGACTTAGATCTGGATAGATGTCTATCATTTTTCGAATAAACTTGAGTTGCTTAAAATGTAATTTATATTTTAGATATTTTGTTGTTTTCTTCATTGCAATTATGACATTTAATGCTTTTTTTTTTTTTTTTTTGTATATTAATGATAGTAGAACAACATGGTGGTAAGTGTTTACCTTGCATTGTGGATGTGAGAGATGAAGATCAAGTGCGAGGTGCTCTGGAAAATGCTGTACAGCAGTTTGGTGGTATAGATATACTTGTAAACAATGCTAGTGCTATTCAGCTTAGTGGAACTCTTGATACATCTCTGAAGCGATATGATCTAATGCACAATGTTAATACAAGAGGAACGTTTTTAGCGTGAGTGTTTTCTCTATTTTTTAGTAGTTTTTAAATGTTTTATGGTGTCATGTAGGATGCTTTATACGAGGACTGTTCAGTAAAGAATGATCATAATTTTTTTTTTTTTTTTTCACAACACTTTTATTAATCATCCATATTTTGATGGTTATTTTCAAAGTAGTTCCCATTTCATGAAATGCACTTACTCCAACATTTCTGCCATTCTTCAAAAACATGGTGGAAGCCATATTTTTGACTTGCATTTGAGAAAATTTCCTTCAATGTCTTTACAGCCTATTCTGATGGGAAACATTTTTATTGCAGCTACTTCTTTAACTTAGGAAAATAAAAAATAATTGCAGTGTCAAAGTCAGGGCAGATGAGGATTTTATCTGTAAAAAAAATAATTTTGTTATTCAAAATGAAACTTATTCCATTAAGAATATTAAATTTTATTCACTTATTTAAATAAATTTTTTATTCAAAACTTAGTTTTATTTGCAGTGTTATTCAAAATAATTGTTTACTCTGTATGAAAATTACAAATTAAAAGGAAAAAATTTTGCCATTGTAGCTTAGTGGTCAAGTTCAAGAGTACAGATGCTACATGCTTTAGTGATGGCTTAAGTCCACATGTCTATTAAATATGGCAATGTTCTTGTGAATCCATCTAACATTGTGGTCATCAGGGGCTCACATCTGGTGAATATGGGCTTGGCACACCCAGGGTCCTGAGCTGGATATCATCATTATTCTCTTTCTTGGTGATTTCCTTCTACTTCTCTCTCTCTCTCTCTCTCTCTCTCTCTCTCTCTCTCTCTCCCTCTCTCCCTCTCTCCCTCTCCAGGGTAAAAAAAGAAGAAAAAAATAATTTTTTTTCTTTTTTTATTGTAAGCCATGCATTTACAGCTCGGTTGGCCAACCTCTTTGACTTATGTACCCCCCCCCCTTTTAAATACATAACTAATACTTGTGCATTTAATCCATAATTTGTAAATTCAGCTTCAATACAACTCTTTTCTTAAAAGTTTCATCATTAAGTTTGTGATTTAGGTAGATAGTGGCAAAGGAGAAAAGTCTTTCAATGGCAGCAGAAGATGGTAATGATGTATTGCATTTAATAAAAACTTTTATTTCCAGATATTTTTCAACATTAGCCAATTTCATCATAATGAAATGTAAACAAAATAGTCAATGAAGAAAGAAAACAATATTCTACCTTCTCTGTGTATTTGTATTAATATTAGTCATATAGTGCAAGGAAGACAGCAGTTTTTGCTGCGCTGATCAAAATAATAAAATAAAAATATAAAATATAATACATAATCATAAAAAGAAATATATAAAAAGAAAATAAAGATCGCATTTCCTTTCTCACTAGCTGAACTGTGTATTTCCCTGATATATAATACTGAAAATTATATATAGCATTATAACTGTGTTGGGATACAAGTTTAGGGTTATAATTTTGTACTGAAATTGAAATTAAATCAAAATCATGAATCGGACCAGAGCAGCAAAGCAAAAGGCTCAAGCTAATGGGAGTGCTGTGGCTCAGGGAAGAACTGGGGGGGGGGGGGGGGTCAGTTGCCCTCTGAATCACAGCCTTTTAAAATGCACTGCTTGCATGATGTTTGTGGAGCAATCGGGTATGGGACATGATATTGCCATGTGGGATGTCTTTGTGTGTGTGCGGTGTAAGGAACTCAGCATTGTTATGGGCCTATATGAGAGCACAGGGTGGATGCCCTCGAAGGATGAAAATTGAGGAGCTCATCAAGCTCTCAGCTGCCCACATCAATGCCCGAGCTTGCACTTGATCATCACGCAACACAGCGGCAACCCCCAAGGCAGAATGCGCTAGTCCCACAGGAACTAGTAGTTGTTGGTGACTCTATTGTCAGGGAAACGGGGAACATGGTATGTAAAAAGGATAGGTGGAACAGAACCAGGGTATATCTGCCAGGGACAAAGGTTGATGATGTCGTAGAGTGGATATCATCTTTTAAGGGCACAAAAGGTGATATAGTTGTACACGTTGGCACTAATGATATTAGGAGACCGACAGAATTACTTAACAAGTACAGGTCACTGTTAAAAAAAAGCCGTGAATTAGGGCTGAATTTGAAAGTGTCTGCAATTTTGCCCAGACACGATAGGAGGGAGCCATGTCGGTCAATTCGGCCCTGAAAAGATTGTGCAAGGCTCAAGGGGTAAAATCTTTTTGAGCCTGGTCTGAATGGTCCTCACCATTGCCGATGCAATTTCACAAAATACCATTGCCATCTCTCTGATGATGAAGCATCTCAGCTCCTCATTTGGTTCACCTTGGGCTTCATCAGCACTTTCCTCTTTCACTATCACTGCCTGCAAGTCAGTAAGTTCTTCGTTAGATAATTCCTTCTCTTCTTCCTCTGTTAACTCCTCCACGTCGTCTTTGGCATCAACCTCCAACTGAAGTAGCTCTGCAACCTTTACAATCTTATCTGTAACCTCTTCATATGATTCGTCTTTTTCAAATCCTTCGAAGCCTTTTACGTGCCGTGGGCATATTTTCTTCCACGTGCCATTTAAACAACTTTTAGTAATTTCCACTCAGACCTTATTAATGTATAAGATGACGTTGTAAATATCATAAGATTTCCAAAAGTCTCTTAACGTAAAATTTTTCTCACCGTCTACTGCAGACGATGCCTGAGAAAATGTTGTGCGTAAATAGTATGCTTTTAAATTTGAAATAATGCCCTGATCCATAGGTTGGATGAGTGAAGTCGTGTTTGGCAGTATAACTATGACTCTCACGTTCAAATTGAAATCAACTAGATGCATAGGATGTCCAGGAGCATTATCTAATAGAAGCAAAATCTTGAAAGGAACGTTTGTTTAGTTGGTTTTTAGGAGCATTAGCAACATATTGCTCCGGGAATATGCAGTGGTCATTCCTTGACCTTTCCGCATCTCCGTATTTGGTGGTGACGGGCTCGAACCCCGGTCTAATCATGAAGCGTGTACTACGCACTGCTGCTCCTTCCCACCTGGCTTCGGAGGCGCCGAAAGGAACGTCATTGTCTTTACAATGATGTTACAATGATTTAAACCAATCATCAAAGAGAGATATTGTTATCCATGCTCTCTGGTTCGATCAGAAATGCATGGGTAGGGTGGCTTTATTGATGCCCTTAAAAGCCGAGGATTCTCCCGCTGCATTAGCCCCACGCAAGAGCGTGGCCCTAGTTTTTGAAGCCTTGAAACGTGGCATTATCTTTTCCTCTTTGGTGTTCAATCCAGCATTGTTTTTTTCCAATACAGAGCAGTCTCATCAACGTTAAAAATTTGCTGCGTTGAATAGCCGCCTTCAATAATTTTTTCCAAACATCACAAAATTTCTCTGTAGCTGCAGAATTGGCACTGCCGATTCCACCCCATATTTTAACGTTGTGGAAACCAGCGCAATGCTTAAACCTACTAAACTACCCGTTGCTTGCCATGAACCTGGCTTGGTGGTCACCGTACTTGTCCTTAATATCTTCATAAATACTTCTTGCTTTTGCTTGAATGGCCATTTGACTCGGGGACTTGCTTCTAAATCTGATTTTCCATCCATATTAATAACAACTGTTCCATCTTCAATATAGCATCTGAGCTCTGTTTTGTGATCACTGTTGATCTTAAGTGCATTAATCCTTTGACATGTTCTTTTATACGTGCACTGTCCTTTAAGATAGTATTCACTGTTGAAGCAGCGAGACCTGATTTCCTTGCAATAGATGACAGACTTTGTCCTGCTGCGTACTTAATCATTTTCATCTTCATTTCTAAATCAATTTTGTTTCGTTTCCTGGCACTACCACCACTTGCACTTTTCGTTGGTAACTTTCCCTTCTTCGTTGTAATACGTAAATAAGAATGAAGAGAAGTTTCTAAAAATTTGTTTTTTATACAATTGAAGATTTCAGTGAAAGGGAACACATTTCACCATAATAGTGTAAAAACCCAGATAATTGCAGTTATTGGTATTATAGCAAATGCAATAAGATCGAGTTTACTGGAAAGTTTATATGTTTATATGGAAAGTGCAAATTGTTTTTATTGTTTTTTTGGTCGTGACCTCCAGAAACGGGCTTTAGAAAAATATCACAAAGGCATTCAAAATTGATTCTTATAACAGAAGATATAATCCATTATAAAAATGACCTTTTAGAGAGATAAATAGTTGTTATATAACGAAATTTTCAATTTCCAAGGACTTGGAACAAATTACAAAAAAAAAAAAAAAAAACAATGTGTTATTGGCTTCTCATTACAATATTTTCACAGTACATCCATTTATCCCTACAGATGCAAAATACATTTCCATATTTTTTTCAGTTCGCACTGGCTGGCAAAAACTTACGTAAAGTCTAATTTGTGCAAGTCGAGTATTACGTAAGTCGTGGAATTCCTGTACTTTTGAGTCTGTTTCTTTGCTGCTCTAATCTCAGGCATGATTTACATTTAAATTCAGTATATTTGAGAATACTACACTAAACTAATATACTTAAATGCAATAATAACACTAGTCTAATTTACCAGTTATGCAGCAGTAGTATGTACTATCAAGTTTATGTTATATGTATTATGCTATCAAGTTTTCATTATGTGTATTATGCTATACCGTTACATTTGTAAAATTATAGGTACGTAATACTTGTATGGAACTATTGGTGATTAAGCCTTTTCTTTTTATAGATCAAAATGCTGTATTCCATACTTGAAAAAATCTTCAAATCCACATATTCTCAATTTAAGTCCTCCTTTAAATATGACTGCTAATTGGTTCAAAGATCATGTAGGTAAGTTGTGGCTTATAGGAAGAAGTTAATTCAGAACTTAGATTAAGGGAATGAAGATTCTTCATATGATCTGGGCTCATTTATTGTTTGTATTTCTTGTTTCTATAAACAAGAATTCGTCATTAGCATTAGTTGAAGCATATGATGCAAGAAAGCAAGCTTATACAGCATCAGCCAAAAAACCTTCTCATATCACCCATCCGGTCACTCCAAATGTTTCTCTAGTTCAGCCTTAAATTTATTTAAGCTATCAACTTCCACAACAACAGATGGAAGTTTGTTCAAACTATCAACCACCCGCTGGCTAAAGGCCGATTTCCACACATCTGTTCTACAATTGTCTTTCCTCAATTTGAATTTATGCCCCCTCAGGTGAGCAATCTGAGCAAGAGGAAGAATCCCATTAGCATTGATCTTGCTCAATCCATTAAAGGCCTTATACACCTTAATTAGATCATCTAGCAGGTGCCTAGTCTCAAGAAGCTGAAGTTTGCAGAATTTAAGCCTTTCTTGGTAACACCAACCCTTTGTTCTCACCAATCTCGTTGCCCTTCTCTGTACTCGTTCCAGAAACTCTACATCTGTCCTAAAATGAGGCCTCCAGACCTGTGTAGAGTACTCAAGGTGTGGCCTGACCATTGCCTTATACAAAGAGATAATCACCTCCTCGCCTCTGCTAGCAAAATTCCTGTATATCGTTGATAAAACTCCATGACCTGCTCTGGCAGTCTGTCTGCACTGCTCAGAGAACTTCATATCTGACTGCACAATTACTCCAGGTCTTTTTCATTCTCCACCGTATAGTTGGTACGTTGCATTTGTCAATGTTAAACTTCAGTTGCCACTTCTCAGCCCATCTGCCTAACTTTTCTAGATCCTGTTGTAGTAGCATACTGTCTTTACTGTCATTAACAACCCTGTCAACCATTGTATAATCTGCAAACATTAAGCCTGATATACATTGGACATTAAGCCTGATATACTTTCATTGATATCATTGATAAACCCACAAAACAACAGTGGGCCCAGCACCAAAACCCTGGGGACTCCACTAATAACATTACTCCATGTAGAGTAGTGTCCATTTATTACCACTTTCTACTGTCTCCCACTCAATCATCCCTTTATCCATTGCAGCACCTTGCCCTTAATGCCATACCACTCCAGTTTGTACAGCAGTCTACTATGTGCAACAGTATCAAAAGCTTTCCTGAAATCCAAGTATGATATCAATATTATTGTTTGCATCCAGTTCCTTTGTGACCACATGATAGTATCCAATCAAATTAGTCAGACAAGACTTCCCCTTAACAAACCCATGCTGTGTCTTCTTGGTAACACCAACCCTTTGTTCTCACCAATCTTGTTGCCCTTCTTTGTACTCGTTCCAGAAGCTCTACATCTGTCCTAAAATGAGGCATTATTTTCCCTGGAACAGAAGTTAAACTAACAGGTCTATAATTATTTGTCACCCTTTGTGAATTGGGGATACATTTCCACATCTCCAGTCCATGGGGACCTCTCCTGAATCTAAGGATGCTCTCATAATTATGGCCTAGTGTTTGCTTACTTTCCTGGCTGTCTCCTTCAATATAACTGGATAGATTCCATCTGTCCCAGGTGCCTTTTTTATGTTTAACTTCAACAATTTTTCCTCCACTTTGCTCTCTGTTATTACTCATATCTCTGTTATTACAAAATAATTTAGCTCCCTGTTAGAGTTTAGTAAACTTCTGTCCTCCCCTTCCTTACGGAAGTAGATGCAAAATACTCATTCAGTTTGTCAGCTATCTGAGCAGAATCATTAACATTCGAACCACCAATGTCAAGTGGACCAATCTGATTCATCCCCTTCCTTCTGGAGTTTAAATAAGTAACGAAGTCTTTGTTGTTTTTCTTTGCATCATTTGCTAAGGATTTCTCATAATCAGCTTTTGGTTGCCTAATCTCCTTTGTGACTTGATTACAGACTAGCTTATATCTGCCATAGGCTTCTATGTCAGCTGATAATTTATATGCATCCCACTCATTTTCTTCTCTGCCACGAGCCTTGTTAGTTCATCTGACATCCATTTAGGTCTAAATCTTGAACAGTATTTCTTAGTTGGTATTAAAAGCCTAGTAGCTTCCAAGATTAATTCCTTGAAGGCTTTCCATTTAGAATTTACTATTTTTAAAATCATCAGTTGATTCCACTGTATAGAATTTAAAAACTGTCTGAGACCAGTGTAGTCACCTTTATGTAAACAAATGCTCTTCCCTTTACCCTTGATGGTAGTAACATCTTAAGTAAATCCCACATCAGTACACTGTGATCCTGTCATCTAATTGTTCTTTATTTGCAAATTCCTAATTCATGAATAATCAGATCAAGAGTATTACTTCCTCTGGTTGCCCCTCGAACATGATGCTGTAGAAAATAATCCTCCAATAAATCCAAAAAAGTCTTGCTAGCATGCGAGTGATTAACCCACAAGTTCCAGGCAATATTTTGAAAGTTAAAATCCCCTATTACTAGACAGCCTGATTTGGCCCACTCTATTTCTCTGCACAATTGTGCACTGCACTCGTCAGAGTCCTGTTGCAATAGTTACAGACAAGTTATTAACCAATCCAGAGTTGATTCTGAAAAGGCCAAGAGTATAAGGTAAATTTTCTTCTTGCCAAATGATAGGCATACTTTCCATTTCTTAAATAAATTTAGCTTGTGACTATAACTTGCACAAGATAAATTTATGCTGAATAATGTAAATTTTATTATTCTATGCTTTTTGAACAGATAAGTCTTTTTACTTAGTTTTTTTAGCTATTGTTCAGGAGCCACCCCACATAAGAAATATCGAAGAAAAGAAAACAAATTTAATAAGTTAAAGGCTTCACGATTAAAAAAGGAAAGATACGAAGAGAGCAAAAAAAATGAATCACAAATTGTTGATAGTTCTACTGAAACTTCAATTGTTGATATAAAAAAAAAAAAAAAATCATAAAAGTGGTAAAAGAAAAAAGTGATCAAATTGAGATTCCTGAAAACATTGGCAGTTCAGGAAATTTAGTACATGACGTTTTGGAAGTATCAAAACTCATTTGGAAGAAAAGTTTCAATTTAGCCACAACAAATAATACTGTTCACTGAATGAAAAATTTTTATATGAAATTAAGATTCCAAGAGAATTGAAAATAGTTTATTCATCAGAGCAAATTATGCCAGATAGTTGTAATGCTGAAGAATACAACTATGTAACACCCGAAACACTTTATTCTCTGGAGCTTTCAGGTTTACCTTGCATAAACTATATTTAAAGGTAAACTCAATTGTTATGGTTTTCAGAAACTTAGATATAAAAAATGGAATTTGTAATGGTACAAGATTACGTGTAGTGGAAATAAGGAAGAAATGTTTGGTTTGTGAAAACGTCACAGGTGACAGAGCTGGATCTAATGAATATATTCCACGATTCATAAAACGAAGGGGAATGTAACTTCATTTTTCATGAAAACAGTTTCCTGTGAAATTGGCTTTTAGCATTAGCATTAGTAGAGGCATATGATGCAAGAAAGCAAGCTTATATAGCATCAGTTAAAAAAAAAAAAAAAAAAAACCCATTCCCATTTCACTCATCCATTCACTTCATAAGTTTGTCTAGTTCTGCCTTGTACTTATTTAAGTTACTGACCTACACTACGGCAGATGGAAGTTTGTTCAAAATATCAACCACCCGCTGGCTAAAGGCAAATTTCCACACATCTATTCTACAATTGTCTCTCTTCAATTTGAATTTATGTACCCTCAGGTGAGTAATCTGAGCAAGAGGAAGAATTCCATTAGCATTGAGCTTGCTCAATCCATTAAAAGCCTTATACACCTCAATTAGATCACCTCGCAGGTGCCTTGTCTCCAGAAGCAGCAATTTGCAGAACTTAAGCCTTTCTTGGTAACACCAACCCTTTGTTCCACTCACCAATCTCGTTGCCCTGCTCTGTACTTGTTCCAGAAGCCCTAAATCTCTCCTAAAACGAGGCCTCCAGACCTGAATAGAGTACTCAAGGTGTGGTCTGATCATTGCCTTATAGAAAGGGACAATCATCCCCTTATCCCTGCTAGCAAATTCCTGTATATCATTGACAAGACACCATGAGCTTTTCTTGCAGCCTTTTTGAACTGCTCAGAAAACTTCATATCTGAATGCACAATTACAAAAGGTCCTTTTTGTTCTCTACTAACCGAGTGTAGTACCACCCAGTTGATACATTAATCTGGGGTTACTGCTACCCACATGCAGTACTTTACATTTGTCAATGTTAAACTTCAGTTGCCATCTCTCAGCCTATCTGCCTAACTTTTACAGGTCCTGTTGCAGTAACGTATTATCATTACATAAACAACCCTGCCCCAACCTTTGTATCATCTGCAAACTTAGTCATTAATCCTGATATACCTTCATCAATATCATTGATAAATAATGAAAACAACAATGGACCCAACACAAAACCCTGGGGGACTCCATTAATAACGTTAGTCCATGAAGAGCAGTGTCCATTGATAACCTCTCTCTCTCTCTCTCTCTTATCCCACTCAACCATCCTTTTATCCATTGTAGCAACTTGCCCTTAATGCCATACTGCTCCAATTTGTATTGAAAGCTTTCCTAAAATCCAAGTATATGATATCAAAATTATTCTTTGCATCCAGTTCCTTTGTGACCAGATCATAGTATCCAATCAAATATGTCAGACGAGACTTTCCCTTAACAAACCCATGCCATCTCTGATCTATAACTGCAATTTTGTTGAGATGATCCTGCATTGCTTCCTTAACCAGTGACTCTGTTATTTTCCCTGGAACAGAAATTTGTTTGTTTGTTATTTGGTTTTTAGGAGCATTAGCAACTAAGACCATATTGCTCCGAGAATATGCGGTGGTCATTCCCTGACCTTTCTGCATCCTCCGTATTTGGTGGTGACGGGCTAGAACCGTGGTCTAATCAAGAAGCGTGTGTTACGCACTGCTGCTCCTTCCCACCTGGCTACAGAGGCGTTGGAAGAAGTTAGACTAACAGGTCTGTAATTACTTGTGTCACCCTTTGATCCCCCACCTTTGTGAATTGAGGACACATTTGCACATCTCCTGTCCATTGAGACCTCCCCGAAAAGGAAGCTTTCATAATTAGTAGTAGAGTGGCATATGATGCAAGAAAGCAAGTGTAAGAGCTTATGCAGCATCAGCCAAAAAAAAAAAAAAAAAATCACACCATTGCCTCCAAATGCCTGTCCAGTTCCTCCTTAAATTTATTCAACCTATCAACTTCCACAACGACAGATGGAAGTTTGTTCCAGCAATTAACCACCCGCTGGCTAAAGGCAAATTTCTGCACATCTGTTCTACATCTGTCTTTTCTTAATTTGAATTTATGCCCCCTTAGGTTCGTAATCTGAACAAGTGGAAGGATCCCATCAGAATTCAGCGTGCTCAACCCATTCAAGGCCTTATATACCTCAATCAGATCACCGTGCAGGTGCCTAGTCTCCAGCCACTGCAATTTGCAGAACTTAAGCCTCTCTTGGTAAGAGGATCCCTTCATTCCCCTCACCAATCTTGTTGCCCTTCTCTGTACACGCTCAAGTAAATCTACATCCTTCCTAAAATGAGGCCTCCAGACCAAATACGGAGGATGCGGAAAGATCAGGGAATGACCACCGCATATCCCCGGAGCAATATGGCCTTAGTTGCTAATGCTCCTAAAAAAAAAAAAAAAAAAATCAAACTAGCCTCCAGACCTGTATGCAGTACTCAAGGCGTGGCCTGACCATTGCCTTATACAGAGGGATAATCACCTCCTTTTCCCTGCTAGCAAAATTCCTATATATCATTGACAAAACCCCATGACCTGCCCTGGCAGCTTGTCTGCATTGCTCAGAAAACTTCATATCTGACTGCACAATTACTCCCAGGTCTTTTTCATTTTCTACCACCTTAAATGGAACGAAGTGACCGTCTGACTTGTTCTTTATAAATAACCAATTTGTGATTATTGAAGAACTGCCATGTAGTGAGCTACTTTAATAAATAATGTTGCACTTTCCTATATTGGGGTGCATTTATTTCAGTTGTTTCTTTGATTTCTGTTTCAGTAGTGCAGCCACTTCATTAGAAGTGTGAAAATGCTGTTAGTTCAACCTATTATCTCTCATTAGATAAGATAAAGCAACAAATAGTTTGTTTACTAGTTTAATTCTTATAAGTGGCCCATGATATCTAATATGATCATGTGATCTTGTATGGTCCACACTCCAACTCTAAATCACAGAATTAATCTAAAGAACCTATACACTCTTGTGGTTGAGCATAACCAGCAATATAGGCAAGGACCAGGGTATGTCTGCCAGGGGCAATATGTGTCAGGCAATATGGGGCAATATAGGTGATAGGTGGAACAGGACCAGGGTATGTCTGCCAGGGGCAAAGGTTGATGACGTTGTAGAGCGGATATCATCTTTTAAGGGCACAAAAGGTGATATAGTTGTACACGTTGGCACTAATGATATTAAGGGTAGGAGACCGGAGGAATTACTTAACACATACAGGTCACTGTTGAAAAAAAGCCGTGAATTAGGGTTGAATTTGAAAGTGTCTGCAATTCTGCCTAGACACGATAGGAGGGAGTATATGATGAGAGCCCTGTTGATCAATTCGGCCCTGGAAAGATTGTGCAAGGCTCAAGGGGTAGAATTTTTTTTCAGCCTGGACTGTACTTGTTAAGAGGAGAGACTGTTGTTGTTGTTGTTATTTGGTTTTTAGGAGCATTAGCAACTAAGGCCATATTGCTCCGGGATATGCGGTGGTCATTTCCTGACCTTTCCGCGTCCTTCGTATTTGGTGGTGACGGGCTCGAACCCCGGTCTAATCAAGAAGCGTGTGCTACGCACTGCTGCTCCTTCCCACCTGGCTACGGAGGCGCCCAGGAGAGACTGCTTCTACAGGGATGGGATACACTTAAATAGAAAGGGTGCAAGAATGTTTTCTGATGCTATCGAGGCAGTGTTAGGTGGGTCGGAAAACTGCTAGATTGGGGGGATACAAGGACTGATAGATTAACAGTAGCCACTGGCAGAGGTGAAAGTGATTCTTGCACTGCTTCTATTGGAATGAGCCGCAGCCTGGAAAATAAGATGCAGGATATTTCAGAGACTGCTGGGAATCATTGGAGTACAAATAAACACATAGGTTGTGTTAGGGTAGCTAAGAAAAAGAACAGGTGCGCGTATACTTGCGTGTACACCAATGCTAGGAGTTTAGTAAATAAATTTGATGAATTTGAGGTATTGCTCAAAACATCAAAGGCAGATATTGTGGGGATTTCAGAAACATGGTGTCACACAGATGCAAGGAATGCAGAACTGGAATTTTGGGAGTACAATGTCTACAGAAAGGATAGACAAGATAGGAAGGGAGGAGGGGTTATGCTATTAGTTAAGAAATACATAAAATCCAAGGAAGTGAAGCCAGTCAACATTGCTGGACAGTGCAGTGTCGAGTCAGTTTGGTGTGACATAAGCATTGGGAGATCAAAATTCAGAGTAGGAGTGTGCTATAGGCCTAATGACTCTGATGAGTATAATAAGAAACTGTACGGGGAAATAGAGTGGGCCAGTAAATCAGAGAGTCTTATAATGGGGGATTTTAATTTCCCAGATATTGACTGGAATTTGGGGGCTGGTCACTCACACACTAGCAAGGCTTTTGTGGATTTATTGGATGATTGTTTTCTACATCAGTATGTTCGGGAGGCAACTAGAGGGAGTAATACTCTTGATTTGATTATCAGTAGTGATTCTTCATGCATAAGAATCTGCAGGTAAATGAACCACTAGGTGGCAGTGATCACAGTGTGCTGAAGTGGGATTTACTCAAAGAGGTAACTACCATTAGGGGTAAAGGGAAGGGTTATTGCTTTCGTAAAGGCGACTACGATGGACTGAGACAGTATTTAAATTCTATACAGCGGGACCAACTGATGATGTTACCAACAGCAAATTCAAAATGGGAAACATTCAAAGAACTTATCTCGGAAGCTACTAGGCTTTACATACCAACTAAGAAATATTGTTCAAGGTTTAGGCCTAAGTGGATGTCAGATGAACTAATGAGACATATGGCAGAGAAGAAAAATGCATGGGATACATACAAATTAACACGTGACACAGAAGCCTATGATAGATACAAGTTGATCTGTAACCAAGTTACAGAGGAGGTTAGGCAGGTGAAGGAAGATTACGAGAAATCTTTGGCAAGGGATGCAAAGAAAAACAGCAAAGAGTTCTTTACTTATGTAAACTCTAGAAGGAAGGGGATGAATCAGATTGGTCCACTTGATATCGATGGGTCAAGTGTTGATGATCCTGCTCAGGTAGCTAACAAACTGAATGAATATTTTGCATCGACGTTCACACATGAGGAGTTATTCAGCAAGGGGAATGCCAGAGGTGTATTCAAACTCTGGCAGTAAGCTAGAGAATCTTGTAATAACTGAGAGTAAAGTGGAGGAGAAATTGTTGAAGATAAATACAAAAAAGGCACCTGGGGTGGACGGGATCTATCCAGTTATATTAAAGGAGGCAGCAAAGGAAGTAAACAAACCCTTAGCCATAATTATGAGAGCTTCCTTGGACTCAGGGGAAGTACCCATGGACTGGAGATGTGCAAATGTGACCCCAATTCACAAAGGAGGATCAAAGGGCGACACAAGTAATTATAGACCTGTTAGTTTAACTTCTGTTCCTGGAAAATTAATGGAGGCACTGGTTAAAGAAGCAATGCAGGATCATCTAGACAAGACTTCAGTTTTAGCTCAGACACAGCATGGTTTTGTTAAGCGGAAGTCTTGCCTGACCAATTTGATTGGATACTATGATACAGTCACAAAAGAACTGGATGCAGGGAATAACTTTGATATTATATACTTGGATCTTAGAAAGGCTTTTGATACTGTTGCACATGGAAGACTGCTGCACAAATTGGAGCAGTGTGGCATTGGAGGCAAATTGCTGCTATGGATAAAGGGGTGGTTGAGGGGGAGAAGACAGAGAGTGGTAATCAATGGACACTGCTCATTGTGGACTAATGTTATTAGGGGAGTCCCTCAGGGTTCAGTATTGGGTCCATTATTGTTTTCTGTATTTATAAATGATATTGATAATGGTATATCAAGCTTAATGTCCAATTTGCAGACGATACGAAGGTTGGCAGGGTTGTCAAGGACACTACTGGAAAGGTTGAGCAGATGGGCTGAGAGGTGGCAAATGAAGTTTAACATTGACAAATGTAAAGTACTACATATGGGAAACAGCAACCCCAGAGCAACGTATCAACTCTGTGGTACTACACTGACAGTGGTAGAGAATGAAAGGGACCTGGGGGTGGTTGTTCAGGCAGATATGAAGTTTTCTGAGCAGTGCAGACGGGCTGCAAGAGTAGCTCATGGTGTATTGTCGATGATATATAGGAATTTTTCTAGCAGGGATAAGGAGATGATTATTCCCTTGTATAAGGCAATGGTCAGGCCACACCTAGAGTACTGTATACAGGTCTGGAGGCCTCATTTCAAGAAGTATGTAGAGATGCTGGAACGAGTACAGTGAAGGGCAACAAGATTAGTGAATGGAACAAAGGGGTGCTCTTACGAAGAAAGGCTTAAGTTTTGCAAATTACAGTATCTGGGGACTAGGCACCAGCGAGGTGATCTGATAGAGGTGTATAAAGCCTTGAATGGTTTGAGCATGCTCAATGCTGATGGGATTCTTTCTCTTGCTCAGAATAATCACCTGAGAGGGCATAAATTCAAATTGAGAAAAGACAGATGTAGAATAGACGTGAGGAAATTTGCCTTTAGCCAGCGGGTGGTTTGTTGGTGGAATAGACTTCTATCCCTTGTCGTGGAAGTTGATAGCCTAAATAAGTTTAAGGCTCAGCTGGACAGGTATTTCGAACGAACAGAGGGGTGAAGTGGAAGTGGTTATTTTTTTATTTATTATTATTATTATTTTTTTTTTTTTTTTGGTTGATGCTGCATAAGCTTGCTTTCTTGCATCAAATGCCTCTACTAATGCTAATATATTGTAAGTTATGGTTTAAATACATTGAATGGTGCTAACTACTGATAGTGTGCATTTAGTGAATTCTGTATATAATTAGTATTTTGTTTTTTTGTCTATATTTGTATACATATTCTCCTTAGTGTAGATGCATATAGTTTTTGAGTCATTGCACATATTACCTAGTTGGTTCGGCTTTTCAGGTAAATAATTTATCCTGCCTTCCAGCCTAAATACATTCATTTTTGCCTTCCACTTTAAATAAACATGTATACGTTAAAGGTGGATATAATGTTCATTTTATTCTCAATGGTATTGATCTGGTCTGATACATTACTTTATAGTTACTATTTAGAAGTTTCCTTCTTTAAAATTATCATATATTGTATTAAAATGGCTACGTATGATGTCTAGCAAAGAGTAAAACTCGTTGGGTTTTTCTATTCCAGTTAAAGATCAATTATTGAAACTCAGAGAAAATACCGGCAACATTTTAAAGTCCTCCTAGCGATAACATGATGGAACCTAATCGCCCAGTTTGAAAGAACTGGATCAGTCAGCGATCTTCTGGGAAGAGGTCCTAAGCGCACTGTGTGCACTGATGCAACAGTGGAAGCTGTACAGCAGAGTGTCCTTGAGGATCCATCTGCCTCTACCCGTCGTCACTCCACTCAACTAGGCATCGCCAGAACATCGCTTCAGAAGATTCTGATAGGGTGGTCAGTCTTTCAGTGGCCACATTTTAATCTCCAAGGGATGCTCTATAACCTCTAAAAAAAGAAAATAAAAAAGATTAAAAATGAACAAGTTATGACTTTTTCAAACCCTTCAGTCTTTCAGTGGCCACCCTATACATACATATACAGAGTGTTTCAATTAAAAGGCACCGGTGCTGCTGCATTGCTTATTTTTTGGTTTAGGCTATTTGTTGTCCAGATTTTGTTTTGTCAT